>NW_027069486.1:624141-637913 GCF_002906115.3 Quercus suber | reverse complement strand
GGGATTTGTTGGATATTTGTTTTGATTTGCATTTTGTTTATATCTTAGGCCATACAGTGTAAAGAAGTGGTTGATGTCTCACAAAGAGTCAAGGCGTCCTGATCTTGCACTGTAATCTAGTAGGAATTGGAAAGTGCATCGAAGTTCATTCGCAGGACATTCATTACTTTCAACACAAAAGACATTCGTGTTAATCCAAAAGCAATTTCTTGCCAAATCGAACATTTGTGCATACGTGGACACAACTTGTTACCACTTCTAGTTGTGTTTATCGACCAGATCTATGACTATATAGAATATTTCTATTGTTTTTCGGGCACTCGAATCATACTTTTTGATCTATAAATTTCATCGAAGTTTCAGTGTCTTTTTGCCTCGACAAGTGCTTTTGAGAATGTGAATATGGTAATTCGGACACTTCCAATGGGTGCTGCCAAGAAGCTTCGTAATTTGTCCAAATTCTTTGCACCGTTTGACGGTACCATTAGAAATTAGGGAGACTTCACTTCATTCATGTTTGGTAGGCAGAGCGGAAATAACCAAAATAGAAAAAGTTGAAAAGGTGAAAAAAAAGAAAAAGAAAAAAAAAGGGGGAGCTCAAGCCAGCACAACCCTCTTGAGTCTTGCCTAAATTCCTATCCTAAACAGTTCGATACTGATAAACGTATCAAAGTTGGTTTTTTGGTCTGCAGTCTGCATTAGTAATGGTCAATGAGGACCAATATACGGTTCCAATCTTGAAACCAATTCCATTTCTTCTGAGCCAAACGGAACTTAACATGGGAGGTCGAGCACTGCTTGCTCTTCTCAATGAAGGGTTCGAATTGATTAATTACAAATTGTTTAAAAAACTTAAACCGTTAAGAATCAGTGAATTCAATCATTTAATCTAATAATGAAAAAAAAAATTATTGTTTCACACTTTCAGGCTAATGTACACATTATATATATGCATGGACTACCAGACTATGATGATCCCATCACATATATAGTTGAAGAATTTCTGTCCACATTGTAATTTGTATGGGTTGAGATCAATTGGTCGGACATATATGCTACACCACACATGAAGTTCCAATCCTTCAGGTTTTATTAATTCTTAATGAAATTGGGAGATGATATAGTTGAGGGTAATTGGCCGTAGAGGCTCAATCGAGTCTATAAAGGGACAAACTATGAGCAGTATTTGAGAATAGGGATTGGGGTTTCATTTTTCAATTTACATAGTGATTGTGCTGTTTTCAAACTCAACCACCTAGTGTATTTTGGCTGGGTATAACTAGTACATTCCAGTTAAAAAGACGTATTTTTATGCTTTTAGATTGAGGAACCCCACACAAAAATACGGCTCAACCTATATGCATGTTATGGATAGGAGGTCTATATGATATGTGAACAAGGATAGCCGTGGATGTAAAAATAATAATTGTGATTCTCTGTTTGTAAGTGAAAAAAGCTTGGATCTTCATCTAGAAAGCTACCTTTGAATCTTCTTAACCATAAAATCATACTCCCTCATGTCTCTTCTTTGGGTTAGAATGGGGAATGTCAAGGTAGTTGTCAAACTCCTTTGTAGATTTGATGCCTAATTCATTAGTTTCCATAATTTTAATGTTAGCTGTTAGCACTTAGCAACGGCATTTTGGGAAAGGAAGTTTTTTTCATTTTAGATCCATGAGTTTTCAAAAATAAAAACACCAACAAAGCATTACTAAAAAATCCACAAAATAGTTCTACTCATTTTCCACAGTCTCGCTCTCACATATATTTAAGTCAACTAGTTATTTATTTCTTTATTTTAGTCTGTTTGGGCCAACTAAATTCTTGAGGGATTAACCATGACTTTTAAGTGTAATTTGGAAAAAAAAAAAAAGAAAAAAAAAATCTAGGGAGAGTACAATCTTTGGGCCCAAGCTTTGAACTAGTGTTGTATAATTATTTATAGTATGAAAAAAAAAGGATGGGCCATGGGCACCGCATCTATACATGGGCCTGGTCCTACTTGTAAACCATCCTAGTAATGCGTCTTCCTTATAATTCTTGCTTTGACCCTTTCTTCAATTGGCCAAACTTTTCTCCGCTTCCTAATCAAACTATTTGATAATATTAGGTGGTGCTTGCCTTAACACCAATTAAAAAAAAAAAAACTAATTATTGCGTGCTTATTACCAGCAGCACATTTAATTGCATAATTGTGCTGTACTTGTGCAACAAAAGTTTGGACTTTAAGATCGATTGTTGACAGTCACATTGACAAAGAAGCACCGTTGTTAATTTGTTGCTTTTTCTTTCTTTTTTTAGAAATGGTTAATTGGAAAAAATTTAGTTACAATCAATTTTGTAACTAAATTTTTTCTCGTTAATTTGTTGTTTGAAATGAAGGCGGAGTACCTCGTGTTAATTTACAACGGCCCAAATCCACCAGAGTGGGTAGCAACTTTAGATAAAGGTTTTGGTACTGGAGTTACTACGGGCCTTGTTTCTTGTGGCCAGCCCAACTTGGAAACTTAAGCAATTTGCTGTTTGAAATGAATGCAGAAGCCGAAAGTCAATATAAACCAACGATGGCCCAAATCTACCAGCGTGGGTAGCAACTCTAGATAAAGGTTCGATTACTAGAAGTCCAAACTACGGGCCTTGTTTCTTGTAGGCCGCCCAACTTGTTGCTATTTTAGGAAATAGTTTTTCCCTAAATTAGTTTGGAGTAATCTACTCCAAGTTCCAACCTATTATGTGGCGATTAATAAAGCCATCTGGTAGAAGGTTTTATCAATCACCATATAGTGGGTTGGAAGAATTTTCTTCCAAATTGATTTGAATTTAAACTTTTTCCATTTTAGAAACTAAACACATTATCTACTTGGAATCTTAGAGGCCGTTTGGTTCACTAGTTTTCATGACTCAATTCTCTGTTTTCATAACTCAATTCTTAAAAATGGTGGGACCCATAACAAAATACTCGTTTGCTTGCAAAATTTTTTTGTTTTCATAACTCTGTTTTCAATACTCAATTTTCTAGTTTTTGAGTTATGAGTTGTGAAAACTGAAAACTACTGTAGGCTGTTTTCAGTTTTCAGTTTTTGATTTTCTGTTTTCAGTGGCAAAGTTGTAATTCACATTTCATATCCGGTCCCACCATCTGAGGCATTCACGTGGGGCGTGCCTTTTGATACTGTCCTCAACGGCTCTCTCTTAGAAGCTCTCACTGCCCTCACCTCCTCACACACCATCTCACGGATCCGAGCTCAGCCAACCCGCGCCGCCGTGTCACGGTAACGCAGTGCTTGACGCGCCACCACCGAGCTCTTTCTCAGCTTTTTCCAGTGAAGTCCGAAGGTATTGTTTACAGTTGAGCTGTTTATACATCTGATTTGTTGGTAATAGCAAGGGATTTCGCATCTCTTACATCGATTCAAGGACTTTGCTTCTCTGTTGATTTTTTTCCTTTTTTTTCTTTGTTTGACGTTTTGGGTTTTTGCATCTGATTTAACTTGTATGAACCTGTGGAATCCTGGGTTTTCAACCCGTGGTGATGTTTGGTTCTCTGTTTCAACCCGTGGTGATGTTTTGTTCTCATACCTTTCTTACTTTTGTTCCCTGTCCTACTAATGAGAGGATGTAGAAGTACCCGATTTCCTTTAAAACCATGTCAGCCATGAAGCTTTAAATAATTAATATATTTATTTTATAAGAAAAATTATGAGACTAAAATTAAAAGGGAAAAGTAACAAGTCATATGTTTGTCAGACTAGAACAACTTAAAAATCAAGTTACCTGTAGTGCTCTATTGGTTAAAATTCTAGCGAACTAAGGGATTTTTGAGGGTGTCTCAGTCCTGGTTCAGGAACTCTCTGAGCATCTATGTTGGTGCCTATTTCAATGACAACCCCCAAGTTCTTGTATACATAATCTAAAAGCCATTTGACTTGAGGTGCCACATAAATATCATCGTCTCTGTAGCACAAATCAATTAGCAAGCAAGATCCATGTAATTGCATATAGTCATTTACTGATTATATCTGTCAATTCTCATATATATATATGCCTTGCCTTCTATTACACAAGGAATGAAGATGCTTAGAACATGAAAGTGAGAAGTATCTTCTAAGATGTATACACAACAAACCTGAGAGTGTTTAGAGAAAGTCCTCTCCATCTCAGAAAATTTTGAGACAATGATCAAATCTCTCAAAGTGCTTCTGGTCATCCATAGAATAAAAAACACATCAAGAAATTATCAAGATAGTGTCTTTGGCTCAAAAGGAAACATTGCCTTATTTTGATGATATAGCCAAATGAAAGCAACTCTCTGTTCCTGTATCAAAATCTGTCAGAGAGAGCTGCAACCATGTCCATGACTGAAAACCATATCTATGATGGCAATCATCTTAATAAGTCTCTCTATTCATTTTTGTTCTCCTAGCAGATGGAAAGTAAAGAAATCATCTAAGTCTCCCATGTTCATGTTCCAGACTGGCCTTCACCAGTCTATTGAGCCAACTAGCCTTGATACTTGTAATTTTTCCAAGAGATACGGTAATCATTTCCTTTGGTGATCCTTTAAAGTTTTATTGATTTCATTAACTATTGAAGTATAAGAAGCATAATCTGAAATAAGGCCTTTTTCACTTCGTAATTTATCAAAATGCTCTGGGTTTCCATTCTTGCAATGCCCTTCTAACAAAATGTTGTATGTAATATCATCTGGAACCACCCCCAAATTAAGCATAGCATCTAAGAGCATATTTGCATTTTTCATCTGCCCTAGCTTACAAAGGCCATTCATAAGTACGTTATACGTTACAACACCTGGAACATGGCCATATCACTGTTTTGCTCAAAAAAATATGTACTCAGGGTTAGTGAAAAAACCAAAAAGAAATCAAACAAAAGTTAAACTAAGCTGAAATCTTTACACTTGGGTCCCAATTGGGTCCCTCCATTCCAACTCCAGGATCTTTGTATGGGTAATTGTCATTTGGGTACTTCAATTCCAGCTTGGCTTAAATCACAGAAGAAGCTCAAGCATCTAGACTTCTCATATGCTAGCATTTCAGGTTCCATCCCCAGCTGGTTTTGGGAAACTATTTCTAATTTAGCACTGCTAAATGTTTCTTTCAATCAACTACATGGACAGCTACCAAGTCCATTAAACGTAGCTCTCAATGCATTCATTGATTTNTATTGTCTTGTACTGTATTGGGTTTTTTTGTGTTTCTAATGTTTTTGGGGGGTCATTGCCATACGCAACTGCGTCTGCCATGAACCATTGACGGTCACGTGTATAATGTACATTACACTTCGCATGCCTGTTTTGAGTTCTTAAATATTTTGCAGAATGAGAATTGTGTTTGTTAAGTGTTTGCTGTACAGGAGGTGTTATGTATAGTAATGAACGTTCTTGAACAATATTTTTCAAGCTATTATTATTCGTTTTATGCATTCTTTTATATTCAATAATGAATACTTCTCCATCAGTACATATTTTTTGCACGTATTCTATTAAAAAAAAAATTTATATTTGGCCCCTTCAGTGTATAAGATAATAAGGTGTCTTTATCAATAATAAATAAAAAG
The DNA here is from genome assembly GCF_002906115.3 of Quercus suber. Taxonomy (NCBI): domain Eukaryota; kingdom Viridiplantae; phylum Streptophyta; class Magnoliopsida; order Fagales; family Fagaceae; genus Quercus; species Quercus suber. The sequence goes on along the minus strand of NW_027069486.1, from coordinate 632,336 downwards.
AAAAGATGTCTTCATACATTTTCATTTTTAATAAATTTTGTTTCGTTATTTTTTAATTATATGTTTTTATCATATTTTTACTTACTTGGAAGTTTTTTTAACTTTTTTTTCCAGCGTATGACCATATTTTTTTATCTCCCATAGAATTTTGAACTTTCCACGTTTTGACAATTTTTAATTTTGTTATATGTTTTTTGAACTGCAGATTTTGACATTTGGCCCAATTTATGATACTAAATAATCAAATTACATAAACGGAGGGCGTACATCGCATATTCGCATTTTATTTTAATAACTTAGTTTAGAATGGAGGGACCGTGTGGCCGTTTAACAAAAGTGGTCAGTTTTGTATTCATTGCCATTGGTGCGAGTCGACACATAAATAGTTGAAACTTGAAACCCTTAAGTTACATATAACTTTCAATAATTGATACAATCGATTTACGTTACATAATTATGCCGAGAGCAATCTGCACATTGTCATATCATTCCAAAATAGTGCAGTATCATTACAAGTTGAACTAACTTATACATCTACCTATCTAATTAATAAGTTTTCCGTCACTTACTAGTACATGCCATTTCCAACATATAATCATCTGACATTGCCACGGGCAACATAATCATCCCACATGTGTCAGTGATATTGTCCCTAAATTGCCCCATTGCTCTCTTCGATGCACTTGACATTTCTAGTACATGCCTTTGGGTTGCTGAGCTGTTGCTGCTTAGCATCGCCACTACCTTCGTTATTGGTCGCACTACCTTCGGCACCACTCTCCCCTATTGTTCTAAACAATTCATCACTCCGATTGTTTATGCGTATGAAATTATGTAGAGCACAACACACAATAACCACGTAACGCTGCCTAATTGGCTTGAAGTTTGGCATTAAATTCAGAATGGGGAAACGGGCCTTCAGCACTCCAAAAGACCTCTCAATCACCATTCGCAAGGACGAGTGTCTGTAGTTATACAACTCTTTTTTTGATGTTATCCGTCTACGGGTTGACTGGAATTCTGCGCATGGTACCTAGTTGACTTGTGAGGGGGGAGAAAACTAGTGCCAATTGGTAGACCCGAATCCACCAAGTAGTACGACCCTACACCACACACACAGCGCCAGACAGCACGTAATTCAGTTGTACAAAAACACACTACTTAGACGTGGAGGATAAAATAACTTTAGTTAAACTCATAGTAATGTATAGTACCTGTTGGTGGCCATGGGAATCCATGCTTCCGGTCACTAATCGCTTCCTCGAATACCCTTGAGTCATTTGCACTACCCTCCCACCCACCATGGACAAATGTGAATTGCATGTCCATGTCACACACACACAGCACATTGGTTGTTATAAGGCTCTTACGATCCCTATGTGCTTGAGTCGCATTTGCAGGAGGTCGGGCACTCACGTGCGTTCCATCAATTGCTCCTATACATCTCTACACATTGGACATTTTCATTAATCTTAGCAAGGACATATACAGAATCATATTATTTTACTATTGTACGAAGTATGTCAAGTAAGGGAATGATTTCTACCTCAAACCATGGCCAGTACTTGTTCACTTGAAGATGCTCGGGGAGGCTTGTGACGTTATGATCAGGTTTAATTAAATGCTTCGCATAGTGGTGGACAGCCCGCAACGCCTGACGAAAATGCCGGCACACGGTTTCTGTTGAGTGCTGAAACCAGTCTGCAACACATCTAAAGCAGGTGTTGTGTCCAAGTATGTACAATAACATGGCCACGGCCTGAGTGGCATTCACGTCACCATGTCCATCCTTCAAGTAACCATGTGCAACCAACTCGTCCACCAAATGCAACAGTAAATCAGGTGTCATGCGGAACATCTCATAACACTTAGCTTGATTACCTTCAGTGACCTCGTCCATATACGCCTTGCCGGTCAACGCACTTGTTCGCATTGGTTGTTTATCATAATGACGTTGCATGTATGTGAACATCTCCCCAACTAAAGGATTCACTAAATTAAACTCTGCTTCTTCTTCACGTTCAAACTCTGAATCGGGCCAGTCATCATCATTTTCTTCAGACTCATTGCTGGAACCAACGTTGTTGAAGTATGCATCATCAAAGTCATACTCTTGGACTGCCTGCCACCAGTCATTTCCAGACGCCATAAGTGACCTACACATTAGTAGTAACACACTATTCAGGTAGGTTATCTAAAGAGAGATATAAAAGTAAATACGTTATTAGAACAAGTACATCGCATAATAGTCACGTAAAATATAAAGACCTAATTCAACAATCACGATAATAAACGTAAAAAAAAATTAAAAAAAAAAAAAAAGGAACCTTATCCAAGTACGTGACAAAGGAACCTTCGCATACTATATAACATAAAAAAAAAAATAAAAAATAAAATAAAATAAAATAAAAATAAAAAAATGGAGCCTTATCCAAGTACGTGACAAAGGAACCTTCGCATACTAGATAACATAAAAAGAAAAAATTTAAAAAAAAAAAAGAATGGAACCTTATCCAAGTACGTGACAAAGGAACCTTCGCATACTAGATAACATAAAAAAAAAATAAAAATAAAATAAAAAGGAACCTGTCACATAATATAACATAACCATACAACCATCCCAACTTCAAATCCAAATCCTTCGCATACTATAACACAACTATAACACAACTATACAAAAATTCCAACTTCAAATCCAAACCTGTCACATAATATAACATCAACCATACAAACATCCCAACTTCAAATCCAAATCCTTCGCATACTATAACACAACTATAACACAAACTATACAAAAATTCCAACTTCAAATCCAAACCTGTCACATAATATAACATCAACCATACAAACATCCCAACTTCAAATTCAAATTCTTCGCATACTATAACACAAATTATACAAAAATTCCAACTTCAAATATAAACCTGTCACACAATATAACACAAATCATACAAACATCCAACTTCAAATCTAAACCTGTCACACAATATAACACAAACCATACAAACATCCAAACTTCAAATCCAAATCCTGTCACATAATATAACACAAACCATACAAAGATTCCAAGTTCAAATCCAAATCCGTCACATAATATTACACAAACTAGTTTGGCATCTGAAGTTCCTAAATAACATAAATATAATATAACACAAATCATGCTTGCGGTCCCAAGTTTGTTAAATAGCATAAACCGTAGTATTATCCATACGAAACACAAACAAGTAATTAAAACAACCGGAATCCATATTACATAAAAACCAAATATTGTTCTAGTTTAAACCGAAACTGCTCTCCCTCAATCCTCCTCTGGGTTTAGAATGTCATCAATCCAAGACCTCCTCCTATGCTCCGGCATACACATAAACACTACCCTATCATCCTTTTTCTGCAAAACCTTTGACATCTTGATATAAGCCTTGTTACTGAGATCCGCATAAGAATTCAACACCTCCATTGCCTTGGGAAGTGAGCAAGGATCACCGCCTACAGCAGATTGAGCGAATTGCTCGGATGAACCGCTACCCTTACCAAGTTTACCACTGAACTTATCCCTCGACATTGCAGTGTACTCCCTTAGGGCCACAGTCATTTCACTTACCCTATCCGACTTCTTTGAGACCTTCTTACCCTTGCCACTTGCATCTGTCACAGGACGTTTTTCTGCTCGTTGGGTTACCTCCTCAACCTCAACGTCATCCACAGTCTGCGGGAAAGTGTCAAAGTTAGGGGTGTAACAGTCATCATCCAGATGGGTGGGTGCACTTGCATTATCATTAGCATTGGCAAGCTCTTCCTCTAGGGCACGCTCCTCATCACTATTTAAGGGAGGAGTGTTTGAGGAGATCTGCAGGTTCCCAGTTGCGGTACTAGGGGCGAACAACTGCTGCAGTGATGGGTAGTCTGGACATCCCTTATTCCTTAAGCTATTTGCACCACGATTGCTCTGGAATGTCATTGGAAACATTAGCACACTAAACGCAGCAAGTTCACAAGAGGCATATTGCATGAATAAATAATTGCAATAAATCAAAATTAATAAACAACAGTAAACATACCGCAACCACATTCTGCCACACCTCATCAGAGCAAGTCACTGTTTTGGTATGCTCGTCCCACCCCAACCCTGTGTGTCTTAGCAACTGGCTCCACTTACGTTGTTTGGTACGGAGCCTATTATGCTTCTGTTGAACTTGGTTAGGGATAAAATCTTTCCCGCACCTTTGGTTAAGTTCCGTTGTGATTGATGTCCACATGGAACCCTTGAACACACCTTTTGCCATGTTACCCTTAAGTTGTTCCTCTAACATTATCTCAATAAATACATGTTCTACATGGGAAGGCCACAATTTCTCCTCTTGATCTTGTGATTCATGTGCCATCTATTTCAAACATGCCACGTGGTAAGCTTATGACAGTTGATAATTTTAACAATTGAACAATAGGACTATAGAATTCATTTAAGGGGTCCAAAAACTGAAAAATCTTCCATACTTAACTCAATAAAGATACGAAAAAGCATGCACTGAATGTAAGAAACAATGGTAATATATAATAAACAGTGGTAATATATAAATCCTTCATCGAGGTTTACTACATATACAATGTGACCAGATATACAAAAAACAGTGGTAATATATAAATCCTTCATCGAGGTTTACTACATATACAATGTGACCAGATATACAAAAGATGGAAGATCAAAGCAATGATTTAGTAAACTGAATAAGTGGTCACAAATACTACTAGGTTAGTGCATGGTTAAGTACATAGCAATCTATAAGACAGTACGCTACTGAACATAATGGGAACAAAATATGTCAGCAGTATATCAAAAGGAACATGCACTAAATTGCCTTGACTAGGCATCCGCCTCTTCCTGCGGCGGGTCATCTGACAATCGATCTGGAGAGGACACAGGGGAAACGTTGGGCCGAAGAGATCTGTTACGGCCCACCATTGCTCTGCGATAATTCTGTTCAATACGCTTCCACCTCCTAATTACCCGCCTCACGGGAAAGGCCTTCCCCATGCGGGCATTAAGATTCTCTGTGATCTCCATCCACACTTGCGCATTGGCATGACAACGACGCAAATTCCCACAAACAAAGTGTCCAAGTACAGAGTCACACAACACATCCTCACAATTGGCATCCCATGTTGTCAACTCCGCAGCCATCTTAAAGAACAACACACATCTCATACACAACCATATCACAAGTACAATAAACATATCCCAGTATATTTAGAGGAACAAAGATTAAGCACATGGTAGCGTGTATGATACGTTTACAAATTTTTTTAAACTAAAAAATGCATAGGCATCGAACTAAGGAGAATTATAATGAAGTATTATGATCATTGATCAGTGGGCCCACTCCAGCACAATGGTTGTGACAAGTCACAAGTGACATATGTCTCTATGTGGTTTGGCATGTCCACTTGGGCAGGGGCATAGGTATGCAGCCAAGCGACTTATTATGTTTTTTAATATCCTAAAATCTTTTTTTTTTTCAAACTAATAAGTGTAATTACTTGGCCAAAAAAAACTGAAAGTATAATAATAAGAATTGGTTTTTAGTTGAACGGTTAAATATTGATTACACAAAATAGTTAATTAGATATGCCAGTTATGAATATGTTAAAAGACAAGTATTAGCTCTAACAAGAATTTTCTCTTTACCATGAGTTGCTACCTCCTGTGAAACTCAATTCATTCATACGATTTTTAAACACTGATATTAACTATAATTTGTGAAAGTACATGCTATCATTAGTAATTATAAAGGGTTCTGTTATGTTGAAAAAACATTATCCAATAACAAAATGGTCAACAATTTTGAAACATCCAGAAAAGCAAATCTCTTTCAGAGTCAGAATAAATGTCATTCAGAGTAAATGTCATTCATCAGTATAAATGTCATTCATCAGTAAATTCAAATAAAAGCAAATCTCTTTCTCTTTATTTCATAGGACACACGGCAACAGGAAACAACAAACTCAAAACTAAAATGTGACTCAAAATTGACGGTTAGATATCATTTAAAAATATTTTAGGAGCAACACACAACCACCGAGTCATGTTTTCAGAAGCTGCTTGTAATGTTTTATCTTTGGTCTGGTGACACACGGCCATACATGTACCTGATTATAGTTTCTTACATCAAATAAAGTTCTATCTATTACCTCAAAAAAAAAAAAAAAAAAAAAAAAGGTAATTACCTAAAAAAATAATTATCATACTTGTTTTACCTAAAAATAAGGTAATGACACAAGACCACCTTATGTCTTTGACTAAATTATCCATTTATGACTTCTATAAGTTATCATACTTGTTTTATAATTTTTCTCATCCTGTTTTCCTAGGTTCTAACTTTTACCAAGGACTATTAATTTTAACAAACCCCATAAACAAATGCGTTAACTACTGTAAACAAAGAGAGACTCATAGCTAAGTGATGTGTAATTAACTTAGGAATTCAATCTCACCAACTAGAAAAGGAATAAGTACCCAAATGAATGAATGCATTGAGAGCTCAAATGAATGAATGCATTGGAACTCAAATCAATGAATGCATTGAGAGCTACGAGTGGAGGAGTGACTGGGCTTGAGGGAACATGTTGTGGGAGCAGAGGAAGTGGGCCATGGTGCAATAGGAATGGAGGGTGTGGCGGAAAGTGGGGTGAGAAGAGAGGCATTGGAAGAAGGAGAGGAGAGAGTGTGGAGAGAGAGAGTAGGGGTTGTGGTTGATGAGGTTGATAACATGTTGGGGTGTGAGAGAAGTGAGGAGGTTTCTGAGAGAGGAGTGGTGGAGTGGTTTGGTTTTGGAGTTGAGAATGGCTTTAGAGATTGCTGAGAGTACAGGGTCTTCTTGGTGAGGTGATGGTGGAGGAGTGTAGTTGTACCAGGCTGAAGATGAAGAGAAGGAGTGGTGTGTTGTTCTTGACAGCTTGAGGTTGGTCATGCCTTTGCTTCTCATTCTGATGGTAGTTATCTCGCGCTCTCCCCCTCTGTTTTCAACTGAAGAATATTTCTGGGAGAATGGGCAGACTAACAACGGAAATGCCAAGTATATAGTAAGTTAGGCAAAGTTTTGAAGAATTAAGAAAAATAGCATCTCGAGTTTCTAAAACTCGAGATCTATTTTAAAACTCGAGTCTTAAAGACTCGCTTCGTGAGTGTTGTTGGACTGAAAATGCCACATGGATCTCGAGTTTTTGAAAATCGAGTTCCATGCAAAAAAAAAAGTTATTTTGATCACCCCTATAGTGGCGTTTTTGAGTCCTATGGTGACGTTTTAAAACTCTATAGCGGCGTTTTCATGCAAAAAAAAATTTTATAAGTGTTCAATACCAGGTTCAGGAAGTCCTATAGTGGCGTTTTTAAGCCCTATAGTGACATTTTTAAGTCCTATAGCGGCGTTTTCCTGCAAAATTTTTTTATAACTCCATTTTTAAGCCCTATAGTGACGTTTTTAAGCTTTATAGCGGCGTTTATGGAACTCGAGTCTTTAAAACTCGATTTCCACGTGGATTTTTTTCCACATCACACTTATCCGCTTACAAATCGAGGCTTAAAAACTCGATTTTTATCTTGGAACTCGAGTTTTAGACACTCGAGATGCTAGTTTTCTACATTCTTTTGAAACGTGACACTTAACTAAATTTTTTAATATTTGTTGTTATTTAGAAAAAAAATTCGAATATTTCTAAACGTTTTAACAAGAGGGAAAAAACAAGAAAAGAAAGGAGAAGAAGAGGGAATATATGGCCTACAACAGGGTGAATATGCAAACCTTGGCCAAATTGATTTATTACCATATAAAATGACAGGTGAGATTGTGAGCTTTGGGGTTCATATGAAAGTGAAGGTTTACTAATTACAGTCCGATGAGTCGGATATTAATATAATATCAAATTGCTGGCAAAGTTATGACAAAATGTGATTGTAGAACTAAAAATAAAATAAAATAAAATATAGGTTAGTTTGGAATCAACACCAGAAAAAGAAAACTTAGGTATCAATTAGCACGTCCGCCAAGTGTCCTCTCTACCTGTAATCGTGGTTGCCATGAGATTTCATATATGATATATCACTTAAAACAATTTTAACTGATGAAAGATGAATAATTCATAGCTGTTAGTTGTATATTGTCTTCAATACATTTTCAGGCTTTGAAAGTTTTTGACTTGAT
>NW_027069486.1:616965-622149 GCF_002906115.3 Quercus suber | reverse complement strand
AATCAGCTAAATAAATTCTTGAGAGAGTACAGGACTGTCGAGGTATCACCTTCTTGGGTCGGAGGAGACCGGCCGTGACAAAATCGGGAAATGGGTACTGCTTTGGGTGCTCGTCGGCGCCGCTGGGTCACGACGGAGGAGATGGCGCCGTCGTACACGTCGGAGAGATGGGTGTTCTTCACTGGCGACGGTCCTCACGAGGCGAGGGAGCTTGACTAGTTTTTGTGTGTTTGGTTTTCCTGCTTTGGGAGAGTGACCGGGCTGAAGGGGAAAGGGGAAATGGGAAATGAGAAAAGAGAGGCTGGGATGGGGATGAGTACACTAGGCGCGGGTAACAAAACAGAACCCTCTGGGTATGTGACAGAGCTGGGGCCCATGAACAGTGATGAAAAAGTTTGAGTTATGTTATTGTTCTGATAAGCCAAACGGGTATTAAATTAGAGTGATGAGTAATGAGTGATGAAAAATGAGTGATGAGTGATGAGTGATGAGTGATGAAAATTGAGTGACGAAAATTGAGTTACCAAAAAAAATTTGCCAAACAGCCTCTTATAAGTTCTTCCAAACTAATTTGATTTTTTTTTTCCATTTTAGAAGCTAAACACATTATCTACTTAAAATCTTATAAGGGTTCAATCTTTTATGTAAGATCCACAATCACAATAAATGTGCATGTTTGTGTAATCTTAGTTTCTATAGTATATTGTAGAGGATTTTTTTATAAAAGCTAAATAGTATTTTAAACATTATAGTTTTGAGGTGGTTTCAAATCGACTATCACACATTTCTAAAATAAAAACATTCCAATTAAACTAGGAACTCATTGCATACAAGGTTGTTAATGAAAAGTTTTTAATATTTTTATTGGATTTTTTTTGGGGCCAAAAATAAGTGTTAGAGATATAATTGTAGAGAATAATATTAATAATTTTATTATTTTTTGTTGTTCTATTTTTCAGCTTTGATCCAGTCCTTATTACTTGAAGCATTTGGGCAAATGGTGAACCTAGTGGACAGATCGAGGGGACTGCTAGCATATGTGCTAGACGGCGGTGGACACAGTGCTTGCTGGAAGTACTTTGACTCCTATAACGGAGTTTGAGACACTCACTAACGAAATTTTCCAAGACACAACATGCAATCCGTACCTTTCATTTTCAGCTTTCATGCAAGATGCTTAGTCGTTTGATCCTGCTCTCACTTTCTCATTGGGTCCTAAGAAGAACATCACCAACCCATAGAGTGGTTATCTGAGAGCACTGAAGCAACGTATGATGGCGGCGGCGAACACGGTGTCATCCTCGTTTAGATTTTAATCATTAATTAAAATGTAAATGGTTTTAGATTTTGATAGCCAAGGATGGGATCAATGTTAAGGTCGTGCCCAATCAGCTAACACCATGCTGTAAGCCCAAGGATTGGGCCAAGCACATGAGTTCTAATGATCATAGTGTTAACCTAAGGACATGAGCTCTAATGTTCATGGACTTGAGCTTTAATGAATCCATTGAGTCACTATTGGGCTCGGGCCTCAAGGGACCCTAATTCTGCCTCCTCTCTTAGGTGAAAGAATTGTAACACTTGCGTTCTTTTTTTTTTTTTTTTTTTTTTTATTAATTTTTTTCCACCTTTTATAGATTGTAAGGTACTCTTTCTTTAATTTCCCCCCCCCCCCCGCACTCTCATCAATATAATTGTAATTAATTAAGAAAAAATTTAAATGTGAATTTTAACAAATCTATTAATTGAATTATTATATATATATATATATATNATAAAAGCTAAATAGTATTTTAAACATTATAGCTTTGAGGTGGTTTCAAATCGACTATCACACATTTCTAAAATAAAAACATTCCAATTAAACTAGGAACTCATTGCATACAAGGTTGTTAATGAAAAGTTTTTAATATTTTTATTGGATTTTTTTTGGGGCCAAAAATAAGTGTTAGAGATATAATTGTAGAGAATAATATTAATAATTTTATTATTTTTTGTTGTTCTATTTTTCAGCTTTGATCCAGTCCTTATTACTTGAAGCATTTGGGCAAATGGTGAACCTAGTGGACAGATCGAGGGGACTGCTAGCATATGTGCTAGACGGCGGTGGACACAGTGCTTGCTGGAAGTACTTTGACTCCTATAACGGAGTTTGAGACACTCACTAACGAAATTTTCCAAGACACAACATGCAATCCGTACCTTTCATTTTCAGCTTTCATGCAAGATGCTTAGTCGTTTGATCCTGCTCTCACTTTCTCATTGGGTCCTAAGAAGAACATCACCAACCCATAGAGTGGTTATCTGAGAGCACTGAAGCAACGTATGATGGCGGCGGCGAACACGGTGTCATCCTCGTTTAGATTTTAATCATTAATTAAAATGTAAATGGTTTTAGATTTTGATAGCCAAGGATGGGATCAATGTTAAGGTCGTGCCCAATCAGCTAACACCATGCTGTAAGCCCAAGGATTGGGCCAAGCACATGAGTTCTAATGATCATAGTGTTAACCTAAGGACATGAGCTCTAATGTTCATGGACTTGAGCTTTAATGAATCCATTGAGTCACTATTGGGCTCGGGCCTCAAGGGACCCTAATTCTGCCTCCTCTCTTAGGTGAAAGAATTGTAACACTTGCGTTCTTTTTTTTTTTTTTTTTTTTTTTATTAATTTTTTTCCACCTTTTATAGACACAATTGATTGAGTTATTTAAGATGTACAATAACTGATTGATGTTTTGATTTGATGATAAAAAGTTATCATTAGGAAAGAATTCACAGGTTGAAACTTTCTTAACCAAAAAAAAAAAAAAAAAGGGGTAGGTAGCATGATTATCATGTAGATCTACTTTGTTTTTTCCCCTGAAAACTTGAATCCATATCCCTATTTTTGCCAACGTATAACGAAAAATAGTCTTGCTTTTGGGCTCCATGATTTTGACCTTACGTAGGTACGTTGGGCACAACTTTTTAATGTAACAAAGCAACATGCCCTATTTTAGGGGCAAAAACAAATCCAATGTCAAATACAAATTAATTTCCGTACTTCCCCTAGTAGAATTCCAAATTTCGTGTCGGCCCAAGGACTTGAGCTCTAATGAATAATGATCCTTTAAGTCATTATTGGGCTTTGGCCCCAATAGGCCCCCTTCTTCTTAGCTAAAAACAATTGTAAGGTACTCTTTCTTTAATTTCCCCCCCCCCCCCCACCTCTCATCAATATAATTGTAATTAATTAAGAAAAAAATTTAATGTGAATTTTAACAAATCTATTATTGAATTATATATATATATATATATATATTTTAAATATTCTTCATACTTGCAAAATTTCAAGAAAATCAGTTTCTCAAAAAAAAAAAAAAAATTCAAGAAACTCAAAGATCAATAGTTATGTTATCAATCAAATGTTTAAATATTAAGTTTTATGCATTAAATAATAAATAATATCTAATTGGTACAAAATTTGATATGCATGTTAAAAGTATTAAAAACATGCAATTCAATAATTATATTTTCATAATATGTAACAATGTTAATTTTGAGTGGAAGTTTGTAACCATTAGCTACAACTAAGTTTGTAGCCAAACTTTGTCCATTAATTAAGGAAACAGTTTTGTTACAAAATTTAATGTAGCAAAGTGAATTTTTACGAATCCACCATTAGATTACATTTTCTTTTTAGAAAAATGCTAACAGGTGCCTTTAGAGCAATGATTAATAATCCATTTGATGAAAGTTTTTATGAGAAAAGAAAAAAAAAAGCAATTAATATTTTGACACATTTTTCCATTTCCCATAAAAGTTGTATCAAAAGTTTCATAAAATGAATTGTTAACCATTTATTATAAAAGCAATTAATATTTTGACAGTTTTTTCCATTTCCCATAAAAGTTGTATCAAAATTCCTAAAATAGATTGTTAACCATTTCTCATAAAAGTAATTAATATTTTGACAGTTGTTTCCATTTCCCATAAAAGTGGTATCAAAACTTTCCTAAAATGGATTGTTAACCATTATCCTAAGGGCACCCGTTAGCATGATCCTTCTTTTTATATCCTCTATGCTTGCAAAATTTCTAGAAGATCAAAGATAAAGAGTTATGTCATCAATTAATTGTTAAAATTACAAGTTTTTGTAGACTAAATTTTTTTATAAAAAATAAGTTTGCAAATCGAATAGTAAATAAAATTCGATTGACACGAAATTTTACATGTGTGTTAAAAACATAAAGAACATAAAATTTAACGGTTAAATTTTCAAAATATGTAATTATATTAATTTTTTAAGTTGAAGTTATAGTCTAAAATTACAACCAAATTTGTAGTTGAACTTTGTCCTAAGTTATATAATTTGGTTTGACATCTTTCTAAAAAAAAAAAAAAAAAATTTGGTTTGACATTTCTCAAATTATATCACATACTATATATAATAGCAAAAACATTTTCTTGCAATTAAGGAAGTACTACCATGTAAGAAAAAGGACCACCTAAAATTTAGCCACGTTTAAGTTAAAAAGTGACAAATTACAATGTTTCACTATGTCAAAACACTGCTTGAGAGCCTCTTGGTATGAAAAGAAACTAACCTCTTAAAACCAAAAAAAGAAGAAGAAGAAGATTGGTACACAGAGAAAGGAGAGAGAGATGAGGCGAGCCGAAGACCCTAACACACAGAGAGACTGAGAGCGAGAGCGAGAGATCCCAAAAGCATAAAAACCCAAAATACGGTTTAGAGAGAGATACAATGCAGAGAGACAGGGAGAAAGAGAACGTAGAGAGAGAGATTTGGTCTGTCATAGAGGGTGGAGAGAGACAAATCTGAGAAGACAAATCACAAATTAGAATTCATATTTCCAAAATGCAAGAATTAAAAATACTCCCTGCGAAAATTACCAAAATCAATCTAAAAAAATTACATTAAGTAGAAAACAATTCTAACCCATTCACGTAGCCAAATCCAAATATAACTAAAATACATAATCCAAACCTATCCAACCAAACGACTAAACATAAAAATCAAGTTATGGTGTAATATAAAATGAAATAAAAAAAAAAAACCTTTACCTATAGTAGTTAAACAGTGGAGGGAAGCCATTTTTTTGGTTATAGAGACCAGACGGTAGTGCCTGCCACAATGTTCGCTCTCTCTCTCTCTCTCTCTCTCCTCTCTCTCTCTTCTCT
>NW_027069486.1:555972-616940 GCF_002906115.3 Quercus suber | reverse complement strand
TGTTAAATAGTGTCTAACATAATACAATCAATGTAGGCGAAAAGCACATTTTAGTCCCTACATTTTAAGGCGATTTCTATTTTAGTCCCTACATTTTATTTTACCGCTTTTAGTCCCTATCTGAAAAACGGTTCCCATTTGGTCCCTGCCGTTACATCATAAACAGATATTGCTGACGTGGCAAACGGCAGAATTAAAAAATATTAAAAATATTTTATTTATTTTAAAATAAAATAAAATTTTAGTTATCAATAATTTTAAAATAAAAATATTAAAAAATTTTGTTAAAAATAATTGTTCTTCTTCCCTAAGAACATGGTTGCCCAGAAAAAGAAATTTTTCTGCTTATCATCATCTTCATCCTCCACCTCCCCATCCTCTCTTCGTCTTTATCATCATCTCTCAATCTCACTCTCTCAAAAGCTTCGATCCAGGCGGTGCTTCCCTCGTTTCTCACTACCAAACCCCACCGCCCTCTCTCTCCTTCATTTGAACATTCCCAGATCTCGCTTCTCTCTCTGTTTTCTTTCTCTCGCTTCGATCTATCTCCCTCTATCTTTCTCTGTTTTCTCCGCCCAGATCTCTCTTCCTTGATCACCGCCACTCAACACCACCGCCTATCCAAGCAGTGCTTCCCTCGTTTCTCACTACGAAACTCCACCGCCCTCTCTCTCCTTCATCTGAAAATTCCCAAATCTCGCTTCTCTCTCTGTTTTCTTTCTCTCGCTTCGATCTATCCCTAGATCTCCCTCAAATCTCTAGTTCAACCAAAGCCAAACCCCACGAGCACCACCACCATCCACGACAGGCACCACGACACCAAAGCCAAACCCAAGACATCTCGGTTTACTTTGTTGGGTTTGCTTTGTTGCTATTTGTGTTTTGAATCTTTGAAGGTCCTTTGTGTTTGTAGTGAGATAGTGAAAAATTGGCTGAGTAATTGTTGAAATCTTTGTGAAATAATCGGTTTTCATCTAACCTTGAGACACACATGGATGTGGTTTGTGAAAGAATTGGTTTTCATCTGAGTGAAAGAATCTTTAAAGGTCTTTGTGTTTGATTTTTGTGGAAGAACATATACAAATCTTGGAATAGAAATTCCTTGAATTTTCACTCTTTCTTAGTTATTCATTCTCCCTGTAGTATTTATTTTTTTCATTTTTTTTCGTTTGCATTTTGTGTTCTTCTGATCTGGGTTTCTTTTTCTGTGGAAATGAATGTGGGAGTTGTTGGGAAAGAGAGGTCGAGGGTGAACACTTGGCACAATGTGTTGATCACTATGCAGAAGAAGACCAAGGCATCGGTGGCGGAGCGTGAAGGGAAATGAGTTTTGTATATGTTTTTGCTTGTTTGGATGCCGAGAAAAATAAAATAAAAGAGAAGAAATATTTCTGGGCAACCATGTTCTTGGGGGGGAAGAACATGAATAACAATTATTTTTAACAAAATTTTTAATATTTTTATTTTAAAATTATTGATAACTAAAATTTTATTTTATTTTAAAATAAAATAAAATATTTTTAATATTTTTAATTCTGCCGTTTGCCACGTCAGCAATATCTGTTTATGATGTAACGGCAGGGACCAAATGGGAACCGTTTTTTCAGGATAGGGACTAAAAGCGGTAAAAATAAAATGTAGGGACTAAAATGGAAATCGCCTAAAATGTAGGGACTAAATGTGCTTTTCGCCTACAATGTAATAAACTCTCTTTATTAAGATACAAACATATACAGTATCATTATAACCTGCAAGACCATGCTCCTATTTTCCTTCACCTCCATGTATTAAGAATTCTAGAATAAAACAAAAAATCAGTAATTTTATCAAACAAATTGTGTATAAAAAATTAAGTTTTTTTTTTTTTTGATAGGAAAAATTAAGTTGTTCTATTAGCAGAATTAGAAAAAAAAAAGATGTTAGCAATGAAAGATAAAGTATCATCAAGGATAAACAGTAAAAGATGTTGGCAAAGGATTTGGCTTTCGTAGACCAAGGATAACCAAATACATCCATAAAGCAAGATTAACAACAACAAAACAATATGCCCAAATTTAATCATGATACCACACTTCAAACAAAACTGTTAATTTTCGCATAACAGTAAACACGTTTGCATAAACTTTATCTGAAAACTTCGTTTTCGTCTAATAATTTTTAGATTTTAAATAATCCAAGGTAAATTTTGACTTTTATCCACAATAGATAATGACAAAATCCTAATGTTACCAAAAATAAAAAGAAGTCAGAGGATAATTTGAAACCAAAGCATCCACAAGAAAGAGGATCAACCCATCTATTTTTTAAAGGGGTAAAAGAACAACCCTAGAAAATATGCAAGGGGATCAAAATCATAGATATATTGAAGATTTAAGATTTTAATTTGAATAGAAAAGGCAATAGTGAGGAGTTTCAGTATGTCTTCTAAACACAAAACATTATTTGAAGAGGAAAGGAGTATGCTAACCGTCGGTACAAAAAACAGAGACTATACCGGTGAAGGGTACGGGTGGTCTGATGGTGGCAAAGGCCTGACTCTTTTATTTATTTATTTATTTTTTATTATTATTATTTTTTTTTTTGTAATGAGAATTTTTAATTTCGTGTCTTTGGTTTTTGTTATATCCTAATTCGAAATCTTGGTTTTTCTATTTGTGTTTGCCTTTTGTTGGAGCCTTCGAACTTTGTGGAATTATAAGGGTGTGGACATAAACCTATTAATGTTCCTTAACTTTTTTTTTTCCTTTTTTGATACCTCATCAGTTTTTCTTTGTTTTAGAGTTATGACTGAATTTCAACCTATGGTGTCTACTATTTATGTGTAATTAGACAACAAACTTTCTGTTTGTGTTATTAATATTTCATTCTATGCAGAGAGCAAAGAGTAGGGAGGTGATGAGACATGAGAAAATCAAAAGCGTTATCAACAAAGGATGCAATTTCAACATGATTGGTAGACCCAATGCTGTTGGCTAACATTCTCTGTGGGATAACATTTACTGTCTTCAACAATTTGTCACTAAAACAAGTTTTAAATTTTTAATTTTTCTTCACCTTTCTTATATGACACACTTTGTACTTCTTTCTATTTTTTTTTTATAGGACTTCTATTATTTCTTTTAATTGTTTCTTCAAACTTATCTAAACATATGGACATCCTCACAAATTCCTTAATGTATGCATGTACCACTCTGGTCAGGTTTAAAATTCACAAAAATATAGAGGACAAGACAGGGGTATATTAATGCTTACATTATTTTTGTGACACTGTTGAATTACCTTTGAATCTTTGATATGGGAACAACCTTTCACATTTTTACAATTCAATCCATATTATAATGTTCGCTTTAACTTCTTTGGTAGTCTCGCTTTCATCTTTTTCTTCTGTAATTTAAAAAACTTTCTTACCCTATAATTTTATTGAAATACAGATTTACTAAGTTCTATGTCAAGTATGACACTTGGGTATTTTGCAATAAGATTTGTTGGATCAAACTGACAGTTTAGGTTGGCCTGATTTTCATTCTATTTATCTCCTACTTTGTATTAAATTTTGTCCATTGATGTATTTGGGTTTGAATTGGCTCTATTTTTAATATTTTAGTAAGCTTTTTCTTCAATTTTTTAAAAACATTCCTCAGCATAGCATTTTTTTAAAAGTTTTTTCATCTGTAATATTCCACAATTGCTTTTCCTTAGCATCTGAATTTTTCTTTATCTATTTTTTGTAATATGGTTTCGGTGAGATAGTGAGAGAGAAGTGCTGCCATGTAAAAGCAAAGGAAGAATAAAGAAACAAGAACAAAGAAAAAG
This sequence comes from Quercus suber, assembly GCF_002906115.3. Taxonomy (NCBI): domain Eukaryota; kingdom Viridiplantae; phylum Streptophyta; class Magnoliopsida; order Fagales; family Fagaceae; genus Quercus; species Quercus suber. The sequence goes on along the minus strand of NW_027069486.1, from coordinate 613,127 downwards.
GAACAGAGAAAGAAGAGCTACACTTTCTTGTACATCTAAGAGAAGATAAGGGAAAAATTTTGTGGGGCACGTGTCTTACTAAGGAAAGAAAAGATCACAACCCACCTTTTCAATTTTTAGCATTTATACTTTTCCCCCCCTTATAAGCTTATATTCTAGAAAGGCCCAAACAACAATATAACTTTAACTATAAACCCTTACCTTAAACACTTAATTAAACACCAATAACTGTATATCTAATTGTGGAGGCATTTTTTGCTTCAAGGCCAAGGGTTAGACCAATTGGAGCCTAGGCAATTTTTGCTCTTGTTCCACATGGAAAAGAAAGTCTCCATCTTCATGTCATATAAGAGATGAGCCAATGAGAAAGAGTACCACTAGCTTGGTTCTAATTGTGGGGGCATTTTTTGCTTCAAGGCTAAGGGCTAGACCCAGTGGCGGAGCCAGGAATTTAGGTTAGGGGGGGCAAGATTAAAAAATAAGATTGGAAGTAAAAAATTAATCTAATAAAATTAATCGATATTAATAACAAAATAAGTAAACAACTATATGATAATGTAATTGTCATATAGAATCTAATATAAAATGTAAACTTTAATTTATTTTTTCACATCTAGCTTATTTTACTCAGTTGCCCTTGACGATTTTCCATATTTTGAAACCGCTACATGATTTCTTTACACTCAATAGTCTTGAATATATCTTTCTCAATATATGTGACTAAGCAATCATTCATCTACTGATTTCCTATTCGATTGCGTAATCGATTTTTAATTATGTTTATTGCTGAAAAAGCTCTTTCAACAGTAGCTATTGCAACTGGTAAGATCAATGCCAAAGTCACTAATAAGTAAACCAATTGATATGAAACATTCTTTTTCATTTCTATCATATTTTCAGCTAGCTATCCAATTCCTTTAACTACTGAAAACTCTTCAGTAGACTGCATGTCATGGATGTATGTCTCAAGTTGGCTATCCAAGAAAGAAACTTGACACATAAAAAAATTCTACAAGCAGCTTTGTCTAGTCCATCAAGTTTACTAAGTGGGATCCATTAATTTTATATGTAGAATTGTACTAGGAGTAGAAGTCTACTACTACTAGGAAAGCTGGAAAGGTAACGTGAATTCACTTAATTAGATTTTTTTTTTTGGTCTTTTGTGGGGGGGGGGGGGGGTCAAAATATTTGAAAGTTCAGGGGGGCAGGTGCCCCCCCCTCGCCCCCCCCCGCCCCTGACTAGACAATAGAGAGCCTAGGCAATTTTTGCTCTTGTCCCACATGGAAAAGAAAGCCTCCATCTTCATGCCATATAAGGGATGAGCCAATGAGAAAGAGTACCACCAGCTTTCATCATTGGCTCATCCCTTATATGGCATGAAGAGGGAGGTTTTCTTTCCNATAATAAGCACATGGGTTGAAGTAAGCAATATTTATAAAATTAACTAGAAAATAAAGAGGTTCGTGATTTTAAAGTCAGTATCTTTTTTGTTCCCCCCCCCCCCCTCCCCCCCCCCCTTTCTCAATGGGCACTATCAATGAACCATGTGCTCATGGTTATGCTCTCTTGAAATTCTATCTTGTGATTTCCATAAACTACGCTAGTTTTAGAGGGTAATAATCTTAGGGAGAGGAATAGAACAAGGGATATCGATCGGGCAATGTTCCAAGTGGGATGAAGTTCACCGAACGTGGAAGAGCCAAACAACTACTTCTTAAGCTTTCTGACCAACTAATTGGGTTGATCGAAGCCACTCCAAAGATTAAGTTAGTAGTTGACTTGAGAACTAGAAATATGAATCAATGAAGTGTTTTCCTTTAAACATAATTTATTCTTTTAAACGAGGGGACAACACACTATCCCTCAAGTCAGAATGGGAGAAACTTCCAAGATGCTCATTCCAATACTATATATATATATATATATATTGGTGACTTTGTCATTTTGTTTAATATGAAATGAGTGGTAGTTATTCAAAGTAATAAATGCTGATTCGATGGGTAAAAAGACTTTCCTCTGACACTTATATCAATTTTAAAGGTAATTTGGTCATCGAGCTTTAGAGAATCCTTAATTTAAGTGAGAGATTTCCCCCTCAAAGGCTTTCAACCATGCACTTACATTTGATTGTCCCAATTAGAGATGTGATCAATAAGTAAGAACCATAGGTTAATTGGTGAGATAAGGCGAAATAGAAATGTAATCTTGGTTTGGGCTGAGCTCATTTTGGACTGGATGTAGGCCTAAGAACAACCAGCATGATACCATATTTGAAAATACCTCATTTGATTATTGTTTTCATCTAGAATAGAAATAAACAGGGTGAAATTCTTTGAAACCCGAAGCATTTAGAGTGCAATAGGCCCTTCTTAATCTCAGTGCACCCTTGGTTGTTCATAGTGAAAATTATTGTCATATAAAGTACAAACCGCACCAATTACTTGCAATTTTAATCATTAATTAAATTGTAAATGGTTTTAGATTTTGATAGCCAAGGATGGGTTCAACGCTAAGGTCACGCCCAATCAGCTAACACTAAGCTGTAAGCCCAAGGATCGGGCCTAGCACATGAGTTCTAATGATCATGGTGTTAACCCAAGGACATGAGCTCTAATGTTCATGGACTTGAGCTTTAATGAATCCATTGAGTCACTATTGGGCTCGGGCCTTAAGGGCCCCAATTCTGCCTCCTCTTCTTAGGTGAAAGAATTGTAATGTCTGCTTTCTTTTCTTTTATTTTTTTTTAAAATAATTTTTTCCACCTTTTATCGATACAATTGATTGAGTTATTTAAAATGTACAATAATCTAATTTTTTAACCCAAAAAAAAAAATTTGGAGCAATGTAGTTCTATTTTTTTTTTCTTAACAATGTTTAGAGTTTTTTCATTAACTAAAATCTATGATAATTGAATAAGAGATCTGGGTTCAATCCCCACTTTCGCCAATAACCAATTGATGTCTTGGCCTAATAATAAAGAGCTATCATTGAGAAAGAATCTATAGGTTGAAACTTTCTCCAAAAAAAAAAAAAAAAAAAAAAAAACTAGATAGCATGATTATCATGTAGATCTACTTTGTTTTTCCCCTGAAAACTTGGATCCATATCCCTATTTTTGCCAACATATAACGTATGATAGTCTTGCTTTTGGGCTCCATGATGCTGACCTTACGTAGGTACGTTGGCACAACTTTTTAATGTAACAAAGCGACATGCCCTATTTCAAGGGCAAAAAAAAATCCAATGTCAAATAAAAATTAATTTAAGTACTTCCCCTCGTAGAATTCCAAATTTTGTGTCGGCCCAAGGACATGAGCTCTAATGAATAAAGATCCTTTTAGTCATTATTGGGCTTAGGCCCCAATGGGCCCCAATTTTGTTTTGCCCCCTTCTTCCTTAGCTAAAAAATATATTTTATTGAATGTGAATTTTGACAAATTTATCATTTAATTATATATATATCTATATATATATATATATATTAATATCCTTCGTGCTTGCAAAACTTCAAGAAAATAAAAAATCAATTGTTATGTTATCAATCAAATGTTTAAATATTAAGTTTTATGCATCGAATAATAAATAACATCTAATTGGTACAAAATTTGATATGCATATTAAAAGTATTAAAAACATGCAATTCGACAATTATATTTTCAAAATATGTAACAATGTTAATTTTGAGTGGAAGTTTGTAACCATTAGTTACAACTAAGTTTGTAACCAAACTTTTTCCATTAATTAAGGAAACAGTTTTGTCACAAAATTTAATGTAGCATAAGACTACAATTTCACTTAATATCTTTTATTAAAAGTGAATTTTTATGAATCCACCATTAAATTACATTTTTTTAGGAAAATGCTAACAGATGCCTTTAGGACAATGGTTAATAATTCATTTAAAGAAAATTTTTATGAAGGAAAAAAAAATTAATGTTTTGACAACTTTTTCCATTTTTCATAAAAGTAGTATCAAAACTTTCCTAAAATAGATTGTTAACTATTTTCCATAAAAGTAATTAATGTTTTTACAGTTTTTCCCATTTTCCATAAAGGTGGACCATTGTCCTAAGAGCACCTGTTAGCATGACTTTTCTTTTTATATCCTTTATGTTTGCAAAATTTTTAGAATATCAAAGATCAAGAGTTATGTCATCAATCAATTGTTAAAATTACAAGTTTTTGTAGACTATAATTTTTTTATAAAAAATAAGTTTACAGATCGAATAATAAATAAAATTTGATTAACACGAAATTTTACTTGTGTGTTAAGAATATAAAGAATATGTAACCTAACAATTAAAATTTTAAAATATGTAGTTATATTAATTTTTTAAGTTAGAATTGTACGTTAAAATTACAACTAAATTTATAGCCGGACTTTGTCCTTAAGCTATTTAATTTGGTTTGACATTTCTCAAGGCTAATAGAACACTAGTGCATGCATTTCTAGCTGGGAGAGGAATAGAATTGAAATGAAATGGATAAGAAAGTGGGTCCCAATCAAAGTAATAAACAAAACTTTAGAAAGCCAAAAATGGTGCGGTGCAGGTCAGCCTCCTCCTGGGACACAGTCCTCCTCCTTTGGAAGTAGGTTCCACGGCATCCTCCACCAATATTTTTTTCTCTCTCTCTTCTTTTACAAAAGCTAAAAATATTATTATTATAATATATATATATATATAAACAAAAGTAAAGCTAACAAAGGACAAGGACACCCCAAACCCCAAACCCAATTAATTTTCGCTTCTCCGCGTCTCTCATCAGAGTCCTCAGGTGTGGATCCCACAAAAACCAACCTTTTTTGCATTGTTAAAGGATGAGTGAAGACAAACATATTTCATCACATTTTCACCCTTTTCTCTGCAAGTGGTGTGACTCCAACCATAACGTAAATTCGTCACTTTATGGGCCTAACATTGAAAAGCTGCACCAATGATCCTTTTACGAATCAATTTTAGTTTTCAAGGCTCTCTGTGAATAGGCAAATTGTTAGGAAAGAGTGAAATTAGATAATATAATTTTTACGTTAAATTTCATTAATATATCTTGAGATTTGAGTTAATATTAATTAGGTTTAAAATTTTTTAAAACTAACTAAATTAGTCCTTAAAGTTAACTTAGTTTTTAAATAATTAGTTATTTTTTCTCAACTTTTTTAAGGATTAAGTTGACTTTAAGGATCAAATTGGTTAGTTTTGAAAAGTTTTGAATCAAGGTATGTTAATGGAATTTACTCTAATTTTTATTACAAAATCTCTATAAATTAATGTGTTACTAATCATAGTAAAGTAATTCTAATGATTTTTTATTATGTTATTAAAATCCATCAAATGTATTTGTTGTCACATGGTTTATAAACTATTTGTAATAAAATTTGTAGTAATTTTTAACATTTCTCATTATAAAAATCATGGTTGTTTACAAAGAAGATGCTCATTAGGTTGAGTTCAATTAAGTTAATGATCCTATTTAATGTTTCATGAATCTAAATTTGGATTTGAATTTGAATTGTAAAGTGATGGATTTGAAATGTCTTAATTCCGAATCCATAAATATTTAAGCATGTCATATGGATTTCTAAAATTCTATGGATTAATAAATTATTTTAAAGTCAAGGATTTTAAGGTTTAAAAACCTTGCACTCAGCACAAAAATAAAAAAGGCTTTAAAAGTATTGGACAACAGCATTTGAGGAAAAAGAGGCAAAAAAACCGCGTAACGTATCAATGTTCAGTTACAACAGTTTGAATTAAATAATTTATTTAATTGAAAACATACGTCAGATAAAAGTACAATTACCTAAAATATAAAAATAAGAATTTAAAAATGTTATACTTAAACTAACTTAAAAATTTTAACACCCTTTATAAGCTTAATTAAATGTTCTCTTAATCTTTTGAATCACTAGAACATACAAGAAAAGAAGTAAATATTTGAAAAGTTGTACATATGATGTGGACTCTGTGGTCATGTGGTTACTCCATTGCTATGTAGATTGTAGATATAGATGGATAAATTGACAAAAACATTTGAACCACATAAAATAAAATTACCAAAAAAGATTCCCCTCTCTTAGGCAATGGGAGGAAAAATTATTGAAACGAGAGTTGAAACTAGGTGTGAACATGTCACCTTCTGCATGATTTCACTCTAGTCTCTAGCACTTAACCCATATAGTAACCCTTCCAAAAAAATTCCCCAAAGATAAAAGAAGAAAAGACTCCACTCCCACACCTTAAAAAAGTCGGTTTATCTAATATGGGATTATCTCAACATTGTGTGTAGTATATATGGGGCTGCATATTAAAACTCCAATAACCTTTTCTTAAAGCTCAATTATTGATTCATGGACTAAAATTTTTACCAAAAAAGTCGACTCTTTTTTGTTTTTGGACGGTGGAAAAGAAGTAATCTCGTGGGTTCACAGTGCACTTTTTTGGACTTGGGAGTTCTCACCCCCAACACAGCTACACCCTGTTCACAGTTCGTACCCAAAAGAAGTACACAACAAAAAATAATCAAAGCAAAGCATCATAGACAAAATCAACGGCGAGAGATTGATAGAAATCCAGAGCAAAAGTGTGATCCGACGGTGGATTAGAGGTGAAAGAAGTCTAGAACAATGGCTGCGGAAACACGGAGCCGCTCTTGCCCAGAGTTTGGAAGATATGTATCGATATTCCCCTCTACCTCGACCTCGACATCTCCAACACCCAGATGGGCCCCACACCATTCTCACCACAGTACACAAAAGTCCAACGTTAAACTACCTTTTAACTCAACCATAGTTAAATTTAAACTCAACTCCAGCCACACAAAAACATTTAGTGCTAAATTTCTTTCTCCTATATAATGACTTAACTCTTCACTACTTGTCCTTCACTGACTCTCTCTTTCTCACTCTTCTTCAAGATTACTCTTCTGTAGAAAAAAAATTTCAAATCGAAGTGGGTCAGAATGAGCTGCAACGGTTGCAGAGNGACAGATTTGTCATATCCAAATCCTTTACCCTTTGTAAACAATCTAAATAGGTATTTGCAGAATGAGCTGCAACGGTTGCAGAGTACTTCGAAAGGGTTGCAGTGACACATGCGTGCTGAGATCGTGCTTGCAATGGATCGAGTCCCCAAAAGCACAAGGCAACGCTGTCTTGTTCCTCGCTAAGTTCTTTGGCCGCAGCGACATCATTGCCTTTGTCTCCGCCGTCCCTGAAATCCAAAGACCAGGTTTTCACTATTTCCACTTCCTATTTTATATGGTTTTAGGACAAAACTCCAACCTGAAGGTTTGTGAGTACCGATCACTTACTTTTTTTTTTTTTAACTACTCACAATTTTCAGTTATGGTAAAAATAGTTGTTTTTTTTTTTTTCCCTTAAGGTAGAAATAAAAAGGCACATATGATACTGTGTGTGTGGGGTTGAGAATAGAGTGACCCATGAAATTTTTAGAAATTATTCTCATCAAATCATGTCAAAATTCATGAATTGAGTTTTTCTCTTCAACCCCATAGGCTATAGGGGTACAGCTGAGTGGTAGGCTAGCTGTTACAGGAGCTAAATTTGAAAGTCCCATGTTTAATCTAGCACATGATCAGAGCATCTCCAGCAGATTAGCCAAATTTTTGTACTGTTTGGCTAATGAACAGTGACATTTAGCTTTTGCCTACTCACTTTTTCAAATACACTTCCAACAAATTCTCTATCCCATACTCTATCTCATTTAAATATTATTTTTTTATTCATTATTTATTAGTTTTTTAACAACTACACATCTTCCAACATTTTTTTATACACCACATCATTATTATAATAGAAAATATATATTTGAAAAAATATATATTTGAAAAATGAATAGGAGCCCATCAAACTTGATGGGCTACTATTCATAAGCAATAAAAAAAAAGGGTTATAGAGAAGCTGCTGGAGCTCTTTTTTTAGGTTCCATTAGCCATAATGCTAATATTTTGCTTTTGCATCTATTGTTGGAGATGCTCTCATGCCTATGGGCTTCTGACTTGTTTCATTTATGAAATAGTCTGACGAAATGTTCGGACATCAATTCTTTTATACTCTTCACGATAAGACACCTTGCCTAAATCAAGTACTGTATTTGAATAATTGTACCATTATCATCATCCCTGTATATATTTACCTTTCTATTGGAATTTTTTTTGGGGCCAAAAACAAGTCTTAGAGATAGAATAATATTAATAATTAATATTTTTTGTTGTTCTATTTTCAGCTTTGTTCCAGTCCTTATTATTTGAAGCATGTGGGCGTACTGTGAACCCAGTGGACGGATCGGTGGGACTGCTAGCACGTGGCAAGTGGCACGTGTGCCAGACGGCGGTGGACACGGTGCTTGCTGGAGGTACTGTGACTCCTTTGACGGAGTTTGAGACGCTCACTAACGGAATTTTCCATGACACAACATGCAATCCGTACCTTCCATTTACGGCTTTCATGCAAGATGCTCAGCCGTCCGATCCTGCTCTCACTCTCTCACTATTATTATTTGAAGCATGTGGGCGTACTGTGAACCCAGTGGACGGATCGGTGGGACTGCTAGCACGTGGCAAGTGGCACGTGTGCCAGACGGCGGTGGACACGGTGCTTGCTGGAGGTACTGTGACTCCTTTGACGGAGTTTGAGACGCTCACTAACGGAATTTTCCATGACACAACATGCAATCCGTACCTTCCATTTACGGCTTTCATGCAAGATGCTCAGCCGTCCGATCCTGCTCTCACTCTCTCACTGGGTCCTAAGAAGAACAACACCAACCCATGGAATGGTTATCCGAGAGCACTGAAGCAGCGAATGATGGCGGCGGCAGACACGATGTCGTCCTCGTTTAGCTCTGAGGTCTCCGAGATGACTAGCTTTGGAAGCTCTGGGAATGATCAGAAGAAGGTTCTCAATTTGTTTTTCTGAGAGAAAGAGAGAGAAAATTAGAGTTATGGGGTAGTTTTGTCTATTGATGAAATTCTGCACAGTTTGGCTTTGATACCAACTGATGCCAGAGTAGTAATAATAGTAATAATGGAGAACCTTTTCAGTCAGATATCGGAAAAAATTTTTGCCGGTGAGTTTTTGGTTTTTTGGACAAATTTTAAGGGAAAGTGTTTTTGTTGTTTCTGAATGTTAATTTTGTTTGGGTTTCATGGAAATGATGACGTGTGTGTGAGTGTTGCATGGATTTTGATGTGGGCCGTAGATATTCACTTGGGTGACATTGGTACAAGAGAAGAGATAATAATTACTTAATTAAGCCCCTGATCATAGCCAATTAAGAAGGTTAAATTAGTGGTTTAATAGTCTTAATTTTAGCCATGTGATTTACTGTCTTGGACTAGCTTAGTTTAGACATAATAAAAACCACTTTACATCTTTGAGTTTTGTTGACCTTGAAAGACACTACTTGTTCATTAATTGAGATAGATATGATAGGGTCATCATTCAAGTACCAAACCTACCAACCCCACAGAGCGAAGAGAACCCAATTTGCAAAAATTTGAATATAAAAGTGAAAGCTTCTAAAATATATATATATATATATATATATAAAAAGTGAAAAAAGACAAATAGATTATCTAGCTACACACACTGGGTCCTAAGAAGAACAACACCAACCCATGGAATGGTTATCCGAGAGCACTGAAGCAGCGCATGATGGCGGCGGCAGACACGATGTCGTCCTCGTTTAGCTCTGAGGTCTCCGAGATGACTAGCTTTGAAAGCTCTGGGAATGATCAGAAGAAGGTTCTCAATTTGTTTTTCTGAGAGAAAGAGAGAGAAAATTAGAGTTATGGGGTAGTTTTGTCTATTGATGAAATTCTGCACAGTTTGGCTTTGATACCAACTGATGCCAGAGTAGTAATAATAGTAATAATGGAGAACCTTTTCAGTCAGATATCGGAAAATTTTTTTGCCGGTGAGTTTTTGGTTTTCTGGACAAATTTTAAGGGAAAGTGTTTTTGTTGTTTCTGAATGTTAATTTTGTTTGGGTTCCATGGAAATGATGACGTGTGTGTGAGTGTTGCATGGATTTGATGTGGGCCGTAGATATTCACTTGGGTGACATTGGTACAAGAGAAGAGATAATAATTACTTAATTAAGCCCCTGATCATAGCCAATTAAGAAGGTTTAATAGTCTTAATTTTAGCCATGTGATTTTACTGTCTTGGACTAGCTTAGTTTAGACATAATAAAAACCACTTTACATCTTTGAGTTTTGTTGACCTTGAAAGACACTACTTGTTCATTAATTGAGATAGATTTGATAGGGTCATCATTCAAGTACCAAACCTACCAACCCCACAGAGCGAAGAGAACCCAATTTGCAAAAATTTGAATATAAAAGTGAAAGCTTCTAAAATATATATATATATATATAAAGTGAAAAAAGACAAATAGATTATCTAGCTACACTACAAAAAATTAGGACTATCTCAGCATTTTTGAACTGCTGGAATAGCCTCAAAAAAAGCCCAGTATAGTTCAAAATGCCTTATTTTGGTGTGTGTGTGTGTGTGTGTTTTTTTTTCCAACACTTTAAAGCTCTGCACAATGAGTGTGACAATAAGTCCTGTGTGGACGAGAATCCCTAATCTCATTTAAGTGAATTGTTAAGATGATTTCAAAGGATACACCTCAGACTTCGGGGACGAGCACTAGATAACCATGAGACAAGCACTCGTTGACCTTGGGGACGACCAGTAACCATAGGAGGCTCATAAAGTTAAAATATTACATAGGAAAGAAAGTAGACTTGGCACGAGTTACGAGAAGGGTGAAAGGATAATGGTGTGGAAGCTATTCCCTCTGTATTAAATGCAAGACAGCTACTCCTCTGGCTATATTAATAAGGAAATGATCATGAACAGCGGTGGCACAACTCAGATTGCAAGGCAGAAGCTTACTAGTATGTTCTAGATAAGACAGAAGTCCTAAGAATGCAATCTTAACCCTTCAAGTGTAGGATTAAGATAATCTATGTAAATATAAAAGGAAAATGAAGATCCTTATGAGAGGGATCCAGAAAGAGATAGAGAGAGGAGGACTTTTTGAAAGAAGAAGAAAAATAGTTGTGAAAAAGAGAAAGCAAGACTCATATATAAAAAGATCTTTCTCAGGTTGGATCGAGAATCCCTTTTTCTTCATAATTGTGTGATCTTAGTAATTTATTTGGCGTTTCTTCTCATTGTGATTAACTTTAGTTCATTAAGTAGTCAATATCTTACCCATTCTCTAACAAATTTATTGTGGTGGGCTCATTGGGCCACTATCTAGTTGTTCTTGGGCCGTAGGTCTATTTGTGCCCTTACAAGTCCGAAAATAAGTTATTTAAAAAAAAATTAAAGATAAAAATACTAATTTCAAACCTATAGCGGTGGTTTTAAAACGCTATAATAGCACTACCTATTGCGGTAATTTCTTAAAGCGCTATAGTAGGGTGTCTATAGCAGTAGTTTAAAAAGTGCCAACGTTAAACTACTGTAATAGGTCAACCTATTGTGACAATTTCTAAAAGCGCTACTGTAAGTCTCCTATAGCGGTGGTTTTCAAAACAACCTGGAAAAAAATCTGGTGTGGGACGAGTTTTTTGCAGTGCTAGTCCAATTCAATTTATGATTTAATATATGGCACACTTAAGCTTCCATTAGACTTCCAAGTTGTAGCATATTAGCAATCATTTACAGGTTTGGTTAAGCTATAAAAATTAGTCAATTTTTTTAAAAAAATGTGAATACCTTTTATAAGATCCCTGAGACTGATTTTATATTCGACAGTTTTACTTTTCAATTTTCATCACCAAGATAATTCATCATAGTACAGCAAAAGAGGTAGACTTCATTATCATGAAAACACCCAAAATTTAATATGACTAGTAATTTTGCAAAACAAAACAGATCTGTACACTCATCAAGACTTTTTGTCTAAACTATCCACGATCACCAAGTTGTATCATGATTAATTGCTTCCTTCTGTCAGAGAAATTTGCTATTTACGCAGATTGTAATGAATTTCAACTTCACATTCATGAATACCACTTTAACTGTCCATCGACGAAAAAAATTTAAAATAATACTAACACAAATGATAAATCACCATAACACCCCCAACAAATTCAAATGCAATCCTGAGTTTCATTTCGACTCTTTTGGGTTTATTTGATTAGGTATTTTGAAAGCTTAAAAACAACAATTTTAGAACCCAAAATTCTATTTTACAGTTATAATCTCTCATAACTTTTTGACAAACATTTATTTTAAATTTAAAATATTATTTTTCAACCTCTTATACAAATGCACCGTTTGTCTAACTATTGCCAAGCAGGCGTGTTTAAACATAAAGGAACATGATATGATAAGCATGCATGCCGAATTGAAATTGAGAAGTTGGAAGAATATTTGGATTTGGATTCTGAGGATTGAAACAAAATAATAGGGTGGGTCCCGGAGTTTTCTTGATTTTGGCAAAGCAAAAAATGGTGCGTAGTCCTTGCGAATGGTGATTGAGAGGTCTTTTGGAGTGCTGAAGGCCCGTTTCCCCATTCTGAATTTAATGCCAAACTTCAAGCCAATTAGGCAGCGTTACGTGGTTATTGTGTGTTGTGCTCTACATAATTTCATACGCATAAACAATCGGAGTGATGAATTGTTTAGAACAATAGGGGAGAGTGGTGCCGAAGGTAGTGCGACCAATAACGAAGGTAGTGGCGATGCTGAAGCAGCAACAAGCTCAGCAACCCAAAGGCATGTACTAGAAATGTCAAGTGCATCGAAGAGAGCAATGGGGCAATTTAGGGACAATATCACTGACACAATGTGGGATGATTATGTTGCCCGTGGCAATGTCAGATGATTATATGTTGGAAATGGCATGTACTAGTAAGTGACGGAAAACTTATTAATTAGATAGGTAGATGTATAAGTTAGTTTAACTTGTAATGATACTGCACTATTTTGGAATGATATGACAATGTGCAGATTGCTCTCGGCATAATTATGTAACGTAAATCGATTGTATCAATTATTGAAAGTTATATGTAACTTAAGGGTTTCAAGTTTCAACTATTTATGTGTCGACTCTCACCAATGGCAATGAATACAAAACTGACCACTTTTGTTAAACGGCCACAACGGTCCCTCCATTCTAAACTAAGTTATTAAAAATAAAATGCGAATATGCGATGTACGCCCTCCGTTTATGTAATTTAGATTATTTAAGTATCATTAAATTGGGCCAAATGTCAAAATCTGCAGTTCAAAAAACATATAACAAAATTAAAAATTGTCAAAACGTGGAAAGGTTCAAATAATTCTATGGGGAGATAAAAAAATATTGGTCATACGCTGGAAAAAAAAGTTAAAAAACTTCCAAGTAAGTAAAAATATGATAAAAACATATAATTAAAAAATAACGAAACAAAATTTATTAAAAATGAAAATGTATGAAGACATCTTTTTCTTTTTATTTATTTATTGATAAAGACACCTTATTATCTTATACACTGAAGGGGCCAAATATAAATTTTTTTTTTAATAGAATACGTGCAAAAAATATGTACTGATGGAGAAGTATTCATTATTGAATATAAAAGAATGCATAAAACGAATAATAATAGATTGAAAAATATTGTTCAAGGAACGTTCATTACTATACATAACACCTCCCTGTACAGCAAACACTTAACAAACACAATTCTCATTCTGCAAAATATTTAAGAACTCAAAACAGGGCATGCGAAGTGTAATGTACATTATACACGTGACCGTCAATGGTTCATGGCAGACGCAGTTGCGTATGGCAATGACCCCCCAAAACATTAGAGAACACAAAATAAACCCCAAGTACAGTACAAGACAAAAATAAAGCTACCCTATACTTATAGACCTTGGCTTCAGCAATCTGGAGTTTGAGATTACTTTTTTCACCCTTGCGCTTTGCTTTCCTTAGGAGCTCCCATGCTTCTGCTTCCCTTGCATAAGCCTCATCTCTTTCATTTCTTGCAGCTACGGCGTCGGCCTTATATCTTGCAAACCTTTCGTGGACAAGTGGTGCCGTTGCACGGCCACGTGGGCATGTATTCTTGTCCAACCATCTAAAGAACTTACATGCCTGATCAGAGTCCTGCATACAACATTGAAGACATATATAAGATGGTCAATTGAGATAGTAAACAAATGACAAGTCGAATATGTAATGACAATAAAATTGAAGATAGAAACTAACCGGCGCCCACTGCTGACATCCATAGAACCTCCTACCGAAATTACGGATAGACAAAGAGGTCCTTTCCACACACCGATCCATGTCGCACATATGGCCGGAAGAGGTGGACTCATAAGTAGTGGCAGAAGACATGGTTATGGCTTTTCTTTTTCCAAGAAAGTGAATTCTAGTTAGCTCTGTGATTACAGTCAGACCATATTAAATAAACTAAAATGTCAAATTGTTTAACAGGTAACAGTGTATAGGCCATATGTATAGGTCAGCTAAAGTGTAGCACTTTTAGTTATAATGGACTGAAAGAATTGAAGCCCTCATGTCATTGATTGTCCTTTAGTATCTCTTCCTAATTATGTGTGATCGGACATTCGCTTATATATAGAGCTCATACATGACTCAAAGATGTAATGGGCAACTACTGCATGACATGATTTATATATACCTGTATGTTGAAGCATTTTGACCGATAGTGATTGTATATGTTCTTATATATGTTTTCTGCAGGACAAAGATGGGTTTCAGTCCTAGTCCTCGGTCAAAGATACTTGGTTTCAAATTTGACCCCAGTGACCAAGAATTGCTCTCCTACTTCCTCTACAACAAGGTTACTGGAAAGTCATTGGATTTCTACCGTGGTTTTATCTCTGATTTTGAAATGATCTAAGTTAATGAGAAACTGATAATCGTGAAGTTAAATACTTATCTGCTTAGATGGCTTCAAGTGAATTAACAAAAGACCAACCTATTTTGCTGGGAAGTGAAAATAATGTTAAAAGTCTTAGTAAAATCAGGTGAGGCATCTGTACCTAGTAGTTTCACTTTCAGATAAAGCTTCTACACTTGGCATTAAGTTAAACATTTGTTGAGTTGGGTTGTTTGGTCATTCAACAACTGAAATATCAATTGCTTTACATAGGATTTTCCTAACTGATGTAGAGATTTAAAAGTTCCCTTTGTTTGTCCCATCAATGTGAGGTAAGACATGTAAGGTTCTAGCCAAAATAATAATTACTGGCAGAGTAGGCTTTCTCTTTTTTGTTGATTGTATTTCAGTCACTGTAGAAAGAAATATCAATTCTTGCATAAATGTTTAAGAACCTTTGTGACAATGTCTATTTTAAAGTTGACATTTGGCATGCTTATATGATTATTATTGTATATCGATGCCAACCTTGTGTTATTGATCTTAAATAGTGAAAAAAAACTGCCAAGTGTTTGGATAAGCAGATAAGGATCCTAAATATAAAATTGATGAAGTCAGATGTAGGAACTAATTAAGGGTGGAACTTAAAGACAATGCAATATATATGCATATTGGCATATTTTTTTTAGATTTTTATGCATCATCATTTTTTTTTTAAAGAATCTATTTTTAATACAAGTTTCCTCACTTTCTAGACATGGTTATGGCCTATACACTTTTCTTTTTATCACATTTTAAAGCAACTCAGAATTATGCCTACATATTCATAGAGGCAAGTTATAAAAACAGGCAGAGAGCAAATATCCAAGCATGGAAATAGTAGCTTATAGGGCCTATACAGGAGCTCCATAAGAACTTCCGTATATACAAACACAATTAAAGTAGAGATTAGAGAACCCCAGCATTGCTCACACCTAAGTTTCCAACAATCTGTTGAATCATGTGGATGTGGGTGCCAAAACAAATAACACTAACAGTTCATAGTTTCCTTTTTTCTATTTTGGGTAAGTAAATTTAGAGCTTCAAATTGTAAATGCTACAAGTCTGATCAAATTATATATAAACTAAAAACAAAAAAACAAAAAACAAAAACAAGAAGCATAGTTCAGTTAGTGAATCTTACCTATATCCTCTGTACAGATCAAGGTTACAGTCCAAATTGTATAGGTTGGTCCTATAGAGAGAGAGTGATCAAAACTGGGATATTCCCATTTCTGTTGTCCAATGAAAGATCAAATATGTGAGGGAAAAGAAATGAGACAAGGCAGGGGAAATTGTACAGTAGTTGAGGAAGTGGAGAAGTGAAAATGTTATTTTTGCTTCAAAAAATGAGAAATGTAAATTGTATTTCATAAAGGTTGTGAAATGCATACAAGAGTAAACGCGGGTTTAATATATTAGAAAAAACCAAAAGCATCTACTATAAACCACATTGGATTGAGCAATAAAATAATAAATCAAAACACACGACAGTAACAAAAGGCCGGTAAGCAATAAAATAATAAATCAACAGAACTTCGGTCAAATAACTATACAGAAGTACAAAAGATCAATCAAACCCTCTGGTCTCTATGAGAAAGATCAAGGATTCCATAGAAAAGCATAAATACAAATATTAAGAAAGTATAACCAAAATGGTATCTAAAATTTCTTTTTCTCTAGGAGGTCAAAAGCTTTGTTTTTCAACATGGATCATTTACAGATTTTAATTCTTTACATAAAGGTTATGCTTCTTGCTTCAAGGAAAGCAACAAACCAGGCTTAAATCTTCTTCTTCTTCTTCTTTTTTTTTTCCCCCTGGTTTTTGGTAGGCCTTCCTATATAGTTTTAGTTTTGATGCACATAAGTGTTACACAGAGAAGGTGATTCAAATTGAATTTACTTAAGGAGATAAGGAGCAGGACAGGTAAAAAAATTATGCTGTGGTTGACTACAATAAGAGAACAAAAAAAAATGCATAACTTCACCATTAAAATTCAGCTGAACCAGGCGTCCGAGGGAAAGGGATTGTGTCTCTTAAATGACTCTAGAAAACACAACTCAAGTTCACTAAGGCAGCAACTTCAGATTCAACAAAAGATACAGCCGCCCATTGTAGAAGAGGACTACATCTGGGAGGAGTGGAAACTATTCCTTCACAAACTTCCTAAAGTTACAAATTATTAGAGCAGTACTTTACTTTGCACACTTCTCTAAATCAAAGTATAGTAAAATATAAAGAGCAAGGAAACCTATCCAATTAGCTTAATGGAGAAAATGCTGCAAATACAAACTGCAATGTTGTTGAAAGCATAGGAGAAAAAATACACTCTTTAAGGCCAATTCTGTGGGACCATAACAAAAATCTAATTACAAAAGCTATTCTTAAATGTAGAAAACACTCATGCAAACAAGGCTAGAGCCCTACATGCAGCAGTATGATTATGTAAATGGACTGAAAATTTAGCTGAAGAGACCCTCCCATCACAACTCAAATACACACACACACACATATGTAATTTTTTTGAATTATAATAACCTGAACATGTTGTTGCAGGGATGATATCAGTGCCACCCAACAGACAACTATCAACTGACGAAAATAATAAGTTTTCCTTTTGCTGCCATAATTCACAGATTTTCCTATCAAGAGTTTCGAAACAAGACAAGAGGTAAAGGGGATGGAATTAAGCACATATTTAATTAGAGTTAGCTTACCAGCCTGGTTAAAAGCTTGGCCTTCCAGTTCTGGAGTTTGTTAGAGATTTTGACCACTGACTTTAAAGTCATCACAGACCTTTCCTCAAAATTTATATTTAAAAATTAGTTTTCTGCACTTGCCACTGTACCTCAATCTTACATTGACACATTCCAATTACAAGCCAGCCAACCAAAAATAAAAAATATAAAAATCCAATTTGTTAGTCCACTGTAGCATACTAGACACCATAGGTTTCCGAGGTTCACTGATAAATGATTATAGCTCAGGCAGTTACCATTTGTTAGAAAGGAGAAAAAGAAATAGGCATAGTACACAAAAATCCTAGCCTTGAAGCAATTAACATAATTTTGTCAATGGCTGTCAGGCTAAAGAGCTTCATCAGTGGAAGGTGGAGGAGGCTCGTAAATTTGAAGAAGCCAAGAAAAATCACATAATGGTATTGGTCTAGTCTAAAAAGAAAATCAAACTTTTGGAGAAACTTGAACATTTGCTTTACTAAATCAAAAATCACAAGTCGGAGAATAACAAAACAAAACACATATTACTAAATCTAGTCGTCGGCATTCTCAAAAGGATTTACCAAATCAACATTATAACAAACACATATAACTTATTCACATAATCACAATAAGAAAACACGGTTAATTTAGGTCACAATAAGAAAACATTGAAATTCAGGTCACAAGTGCATTCTACGAACACAATTCATGTATTCAGAGATATTGAAGCAGCAAAGGAACAAAAAAAAAATGTTGATTTATTTACATGCCTGAGGTGAAATCTGCCTAGGGATTCTTCTAAGACCTCGGCGAGATGAACTTCGAAGAACCCACCTGCAAAACCCAGAAAATGTCTCTCACAAAATCCAAATGCAAAACACACAAATCAGCTAAATAAACAAAGTGAGAGAGTACAGGACTGTCGAGGTAGCACCTTCCTGGGTCGGAGGAGACCGGCCGTGACAAAATCGGGAAATGGGTACTGTTTTGGGTGCTCGTCGGCGCCGCTGGGTCACGACGGAGGAGATGGCGCCATCGTACACGTCGGAGAGATGGGTGTTCTTCACTGGCGACGGTCCTCACGAGGCGAGGGAGCTTGACTAGTTTTTGTGTGTTTGGTTTTCCTGCTTTGGGAGAGTGACCGGGCTGAAGGGGAAAGGGGAAATGGGAAATGAGAAAAGAGAAGCTGGGATGGGGATGAGTACCAAGGCGCGGGTAACAAAACAGAACCATCTGGGTATGTGACAGAGCTGGGGCCCATGAACAGTGATGAAAAAGTTTGAGTTATGCTATTGTTCTGATAAGCCAAACGGGTATTAAATTAGAGTGATGAGTAATGAGTGATGAAAAATGAGTGATGAGTGATGAGTGATGAGTGATGAGTGATGAGTGATGAAAATTGAGTGACGAAAATTGAGTGACCAAAAAAAATTTGCCAAACAGCCTCTAAATAATTTAATGATATATATGGGGGATGTGGCTGAATTTAAATGTTAAATAAAATGATATGAGAAAAAAAATAAAAATAAAATACATAACAATAAACACTAATTTATCCAAATAATTCTATGCAATATAATAATAGTACATTCTTATATACTTTTTTTAAATTATTTATAATGCAATATGATAATATTTAACAATCAAAATCATTAAAAAAAAAAAAAAACTTGAAACACAAAACTAAATCTCATCAACCAAAATAGAGTTCTAGAGAATACAAAACTTTATCAAGCTAAAATAGAGATGCAAGAAAAATAAAAATAAAAATCCACCAAAAAATTGAGGGAGAAAGAGTAGGAAATAACCACATTTTTATGAGAGAAAATTATGTAAAGAATGGAAGAGTGAATGACAAATTTATACTAAGAGGATGATAATAAAAAGAAACAAAATAAAGGAAGATAAAAGAAAATGGGAAGAGTGATATCAAGGTAGAATGTTTGGGGAGATGAAAAGGTAAAGAGAAGGAGAAAATTTGGAGAAAGTGTAAATGTTAAAAAAAATGAGTACAATTTGATGAGCACAATTTTCTTTTATTTGAATTTAAGTAAATTATTACATTTTTTTGTTTTTTTAAAACAAAATGAGAGAGAAAATATAAATAATTTAATGATGAGGAGGATGTGGTTGAATTTCAATATTGATTAAAATAGAAGAGAAGAAAAAAATAAGAAAAATTAAAAGATATAACAATAAACACTAAATTATCCAAATTATGCTATGTAATGGAATACAATTTTATTTTTATCCACTATCTTTAACTTTTTATAATGTAATCGGATAAAATTTAAGAATCAAAGAGAAAAATAATAATAATAATAATAACTTAAAACACAAAACTAAATCGTATCAATCAAAATTAGAGTTCTTAAAAACACAAAAATTTATCCACCTAAAGCGGAGATGCAATAAAAAATAAAAATCCACCAAAACATTGAGAGAGAGAGAGAGAGAGAGAGAGAGAACCTTATTATGAGAGAAAATTATGCAAAGAATGGAAAAGAGTGACAAATTTATAGTAAGAGGGAAATGATAAGAAGAGACAAATAAAGGAAGATGAAGGGAAATATGAATAACAATATTAAAGTAGGTAAGAAAAGAAGAAATGTTGAAAAAAGTGTAAATATTTAAAAAATAAGTGAATGTAAAAAAATTATAGGAAAATTGGAAATAAAAAAGAAAAAAAAAATTATATTATATATATATATAGATGTTAAAACTAACAAATATAAATATGTAAAGTCAGTAATCTATTTATATATATATATTTGGTAAAAAAAATAAGAATAAATAATAAATAATAATTATGTGGCGAATGACGTGGCGCAACAAGAGCTCAACAGCAATAAATGCCATGCTTCAGCTTTTAGTAATATATAGAATATAGATTAGATAAGCGTGGAGGTACAAACTTTTTTATAAATTTTTTCAAACAAATAAGGGTAGAGGTACAAAAGTTTTTATAATTTCTTTCATAACTCTTGAAGTAACATATTGTGATTATTCTTAACAAATATGCAAAGATTGGATACAGTGCTCAAGTGCAATAGATTCACTGTGATAATAACATGTGCCTACTTTTGGCCACATGTCACCATCACAACATATGCAATACACTAAAAAAATTGGATCCAAACCAAGTCTTAAAAAAAAGAAAAAAGAAAAAAAAAGAAGGTAATGAGCCATGTAAAAGTTAAATACGTTACTCAAACTGCAACTTATCATGTTCATAGCTAGGAAAAATATGTGAGAAATATGAAATTTATGTAATTAACATTACTAATTGTGAGAAATATGAAAAATATGTGAGAAGTTGAATAGCCGGACTGAATTTTTGTTCCTTATTGTTAGATATATTATGGCTCAAGTGACTCAAACCAATTGTAGGCCCATGTATTTATAGAACAAGCATATTAACCTTAGGTTAGTTTATGGTTAACCTAGGGTTAATCATATATTCTCTAGTATATATACCCTACATTAGGTTTATTGTAACACAAATGCTTAATATAATATATATACCCTACATAAACTTTTGTATGTGCTCTTTCTTTCATGCTTTCGCTCATCATTCAATCATCAAACACAATCATACAACAACTTTCACATGGTATCAAAGCCAAAATTTGATTTTGGCCAAGTCGTCATCAACAAACCCACAGGATCATCACGTACACTCATCACAACAGCAACAACTCCAAGATCTCCTCAACTGAGTTGACCACTAGCCTTCACATACTTTGAGTTTCACGCATCTCAAATAAAATTTTTCTACAAAAATACAAAACAAAAACAAACACAATAGTGTTACAAGTTGTTCACATATAACTTGTCTTTTAAGTGGTGTAATTCTATGCAAGGTATTGACACATGATCCTATCTGCCTCAGCAATTCTACCATGCAAACAAGATGTCAACTTTGTCATTAGTACCATGTCAGCGACACAAGATCTTACCATGTCAATCGAGCAGCATAGGTGCCACACCAAGCTATACATTCAAGACCTTTCAAACTTAATTTTTCACCTTTAGTTTGAGATGGGTTGTTAGATATATTGTAGGCCCATGTACTTGTAGAACAAGCATATTGAACTTAGGTTAGTCTATGATTAGCCTAGGGTTAGTCATATATTCTCTAGTATATAAACCCTAGATTAGGCTTATTGTAACATAAGTACTTAATATTAATATGTAACCATCAATGGCTTTATCAGTGTGAATGTAGGCTGTTAGGCCGATAGGCCGATTCACATAAACTATTACGTGCTGATATGGTATTGAGTGGGACAAATTCAAAGTTGGCAGCAGTTACAAAGGATTAAAACTGCCACAAGCATGTTCTATTAGGAGTTTTAGTTTATAGGTTTTATTATGGAATAATTATCCTCTGTTTTGAATTGTCATACGGAGCATTGGTTTAGAATAGGTGTTATCTTATCTCTTTGTTTAAGGATAGCTTAAGTTTATCACTATCTCGTTGCTATGATGGAATTTCTGTCATGTAAATGTCCTATATATATAAGACCCACTAATAGTCATAGAATGTAAGCAGAAAGTTAATCAGCAGTAATGCTATAGCTTCCGCTTGTTATTCAGTCATCACACACAATCACATAACAACTTTCACACTTACAATGGCAAGATATTAGAACTTTGAACCAATAGAAACACAAATTTATTTACTTTTTCGTTTTTTAATTGAGTTTGGGGGGGGTGGGTGGGGACGCGCTGGGGGGTTCTGTCGAGTATTGATTATGTGACATTTAATGCATCAAGCCATCAATACACGTTACTCTACGGTAGTTTATAATAATGCTAAGCATATCACAACCTTTTTTTTTTTTTACAAAATAATGTACAGTAAAATTTTAAACACAAGACAAAAAATTTATTTATTATGTGATTTCTTTAAAAGTATCGACATCCTAATGCAACTAAATTTGTGGGATCATATTAGTTGACATTAATGGTTTAGACAAAAAAAAAAAAAAAAAAAAAAAAAAAAAAAAAAAAAAAAGAAGAAGAAGAAGAAGAAGAAGAAAGAGAAATGTGATATCCATCACATTTTTACAACAATTTCAATATAAATTTTAAATGGTAAAATTTGTTGTAAAAATACTGTAGACGTAACATTTATCTAGATTGAGCTTTTGAAAAAAGTGTTAAATTGTATTATGCGTATTCGTGGCTTATGCAAAATGCAGTATCCATGAGTTCATGGGTCTTGTAAGTGCTCCGAATCGATTTGCAAGCTTCCCCCTTCTGTCCAAAAATAGATGAAAGAAAAGCTTGAAACCCTCCTTTACCCAACGAAGTCCAAACTACATCTCCCCAGATTTTTCATTGACTTTCAATGTAGGCTTGGGCCACATGGAGAAAAAGAAAGGCAAGAGTAATTGCCTGACCCATTATACTGAGAGGCTTCAATTTGGGCCACCTCTTGTTTTATTTGTGTCTATTAAAATGGCCGGTAACAGATATTGATAACAAATATTGGTTTACTTTTAGTACTTTTTAAATTGAAGATATATTTTTTTTAAAATGCATAATTACAAATGTTAGTGAGTTTTAATCTTCACATTTTATTTAGCTAGTGAGTAATATATCACTTTCTTATTAAAATAAAAGGAAACTCTATTTAAAAAAGTATTGGAAGTAAATCATACTCCTGCTAACAAATGGAAAAGAAGTCCAGAAAATATTGGTTTATTGTTTTAGATTTTTCAACATGATTCGAAATGAAATTATGGTCCTTATGCGGATGGATAATAAGTATTCCCATCAAAGGAAAAAAAAATAATAATATATATACCTAATAATTAGATGGATTATTTGGGAACAGAGCAGGATTTCATTGCATCAGGATAAAGGTCATTATACTTACATATCATGTCTTTTTTTTTTTTTTTCCTTTTTTTCACTTGACTTTACCACCGGGTAAAAGTAAAACGCTTTTGCGTCACCCCCAAAAAAAAATGCTAATATTAATGAGAGAAAGATGTCTGTTGTGATATAGCTTAATTGACAAGGTTACTCATATTTCTTTTCGTATTCAATCATGATTACAACTTAGGTAGAAATATTATCATATTTCTTTTTGTTTCTAAAATAAGAAAAAGGTAGATTTGTAGATTTCTTCTCAAAAAAAGAAGAAGTTGATTTGTAGATAATACTTTCAATAAAATAAAATAAAAATTATGTCAAAACATTTTTTTGAACAAATTAAAATGAAACAAAAAATTTCATAATTATTAAGATAACAAATTGTAATTGATATATAATAAAAATGACGTTAAAAATAATTATGGGTAAAAGTGATGCTGAATCAATTATACTTAATTATTTTAATAAGTGGTAAAATTTGTTGTAACTATTATATTGTATATTAATTGTATTGTAGGAATATACTAGCTGTCAACCAATTGTTTATATAATTATTTTTCCTTTGATTCCAAATGGTTGTAATCACTTGGTATTTTATGATAGTAATTACCCGCTCGTTCCCTATTTATTATATGTGAAAACATCAATCATTTCAATTATTGCTAAAAAAAAAAAGAATCATTTCAATTACAATTAGAGCATATAGCAATACCTAAAACTTATCCTCTATTCCAACATTTTTTTTTTCCTTCCTCGAAAAAATACGTGGAAAGTTTCTGTTGACACAAGCAGAGCAATATTAAGATCCTGGCAGCTAAAAAAAAGTAGTATGATAATCATCCAACTCAATAGATAGATGTGGGAGCCTCGGGTAAAGTAGCTTATTGGTAATTATGTCATTTTTCTTTTTCTTTTTTGAGAGAAAAGTAATTATGGAATCATTTGATGAATGCAATTACGTCAAATCATTTTTTCGTGTCATTTACTGAGCGAGCGTGCTCTGGGTTTGTGTAATGAATAAGCACTAAGCAAAGCAAAAGGCCGAATTCTCCGTTATAAATTGGAAATTTTACATTATTCCCTACAGCTTTTAGATATACAGATCATGAATCCATTTCTTTTTATAACTGTTAACATTATATTATCAATCAATATGGTTCATTATTTTTCTCCTTTTAACGACAAACGTGACAAGAGAAAGTGTTTGAGGTTTCGAAACTCATCATTAGTATTACATAATTCATCGATTCTTGCAATCCATATAAATTGTTGATCGGAAAATGTTGGCCCCGCATTCTAGTGCTGTCTTCATCAATCATCATTGTTTCTCACTTTCTCTAGCTTTTTCAAAATTGATAAGAAGTTTTTTTTAAAATAATAATAAGAAGAAGAACATAGAAAATAAAGAAAAACCTTCATTTAGAAACTTTTGGTTCTTTAATTTATTTTTTGCCCTGAAACAGGGATCAATAGAGTGCTACTTTGGCCTTAGTCAAAGAAGTTCCAAAGAAAGCATTTCCACAAAGGGACCCTACTGAATTTTAAACCAGCTTGAAGGACGAAAAAAAAATTACTAGGAGCATCGAATGAAATAAAAACATTATCCCCCCCAAAAAAAAAAAAAAATTTATCTTCCATTCTGAATGTTCTATTTTACTCTCTATAAATTAAAACATGTCACACATAATTTTTCTCCCTTATAAAGTAATAATAATCAAACATATAGTATACAGTATACTACAATTAGTAGAGCATAAAATGATGCACGAATTAAACTTGTCACTGTAAAACTATTTTCAGCTAGTATGTGCCTATTTGTGATATAGAGTTTAATTAAAAAGCTCTTGTAAAAAAGAGCTCTTTAGTATTTTGAGTATTTGACAAATTTTCAATAAATATTGTTAAAAAAAAATTATAAAGAATGGACAATAATTCTAAATGTTTGTCCTACAAGTTTTAAATTTTAATTTTGATCTTAAAATTGAAAATAGCTTTAACGAACCCTTAGAACATTCGCTTTGGGCAAGGTAAATGGTATATGTTGAGGAATTTTAGCATCAAAGCAAAAAAACAAACCAACATCCGGTCTTGTATCTTAAAAAAAATTAGAATTGTGCTACAGTACTATCACAAATTTGTGATGTTACTATAGCACAATTGTAAAAAGAAATAATATTTTTTTATTCATTCCTCTCTCCTCCCACTCTCTATCTCACGATTCAATCTCTGTCTCTCTTCGATTCTCATTTTTGACTTTTATTTATGTTTTGAAATATAATATTTTATTATGTAAATATATTATTTTATTGTGTTATATTGTAAAATAAAATTTAAAATATTTAATATATTGTAAAATAATATGATATAATTAATAAAATAATTTTTTAAAATAATAAAATAGAATAAAATAAAAATTTCAGATAGGAATGCTACTAATGCTCTACCTATATTGTGAAATTGTCAAACACTTTAATTTCAGTTAAAAGAGCTTTGAAGACTTTTAAAAGCGCGTTAACATCCCACCTAGACAGACCTTATCTCTTTACATAAAAAGTAGCCCAAAATCGATTTTTCTAAATGACCGAAAACCAAATCGTCCCTTCACGTACGTCACACACCGGGCAAAGTTTAACACACAGCCCCATAATTCAAAGGAAGGTTCTAAATTCTAATGATTCAACGTTCAAATGAATGGAAAATCTTTTTGTGAATATGACTAAACCAACGTGATTTCCAATTTCTGTCTCGCCAGTTTAAAAGGTATATATGAAAAAGAAGAAAAAAAAAAGGTTAAATTACGGAAAACCATTTATTTTTATTATATGTAAATTACTTTTAAATCCAAACTCAATTTAAGGAAGACAAAAAACCAAAAGATTCTCAAAAAAAAAATAATAATAATAAAGAAAAAACCAAAGCCTCCTTTTGTGCATAAAACATCGAAGTAGTAAAGGCATCAAAA
The DNA here is from genome assembly GCF_002906115.3 of Quercus suber. Taxonomy (NCBI): domain Eukaryota; kingdom Viridiplantae; phylum Streptophyta; class Magnoliopsida; order Fagales; family Fagaceae; genus Quercus; species Quercus suber. The sequence goes on along the minus strand of NW_027069486.1, from coordinate 586,635 downwards.
TTTTTGTCACTCCTCTGGCCAAAAAAAAGTATCCTTTTTCATTTCAAATATTGTCTGTCAATATACCACATGTCACAGAATAAAATCTGAACCATAAAATGGATAGAACATAAAATAAAATCTGAATCATGAAATAGACAAAACTTGAAATGAAGAAAATCTTGTATTCTGGTGTGACCCACTTTGAATGGAGATAAATAGAATTCTTAATATCATGAAAACTTGCAACCACTTCTGATTTCCATCAAAGCTTCTTATGTTAAGACTTGAGATTTTAACTTTTTAATTAAGAGAGTTTTTTCCAAACTTTCTTGTTAGAGAGGCTTGGCTTCTTTTGCTACCTAGGAGGGACACTTATTTAGCTTATTTAGCTTGTTGCAAAGCCTATTTTTTATTACCTTATGTCAACACCTCATTTTGTACTCATTAAAAATATTTAGTCGGGCTTTAATAAGGAACTTGAGAAATGTCAACTTTGTATAATTTTCTAGCTGTGTTCTTTATCACTTCTAATAATAGATTTGCTTTTCATCCCAAGAAGATAAAATAGATAAATAATTCAATTTGAATGAGGTAGATATATAAGATATGACCTATTGGTTTAATGACTTTTAAGACTTAATGACATCCATGAGATCTTGAATTCGAAACCCTCCGTGAAATGAGAATACTCCAAGCGGTCTAGATAATCTCATTTGTAAATAAAATAAAATAAAATAAAGTGAAATGATCTCATTCTCATATAGGCTTGATTTTTTTTTTTTTTTTTTTTTCCTTTTTTACCTTGGCATGTTCAATACGAGGGAAAATAATTGCTAAGCGCTCTAGTATCCTGATGATCATTTCCATCCAGCTAATGCGGCACTACAAATGTAGTAAATAACGGAATATGTGATGATATCGTTTTTTTTTTTTTTTAATGAACTGTGATGATATCGTGTTGAAATAAAAGGATCTACTACTTCATAAAAAATAAAAATAAATAAAAAAGAAAGAAGGATCTACTACTTTTATTTTATTTTTTTGGTGAGAATAAAAAGATCTACCAGTACTACACTCTACACAATTTGAATTGGGGCGAGCAATAATGAAACTACCACATAACATTATATGTCATCGACATCAAAATCATAATATATCATAGCCCGTATGAATGGCGTATCCTTTCTCAGCAAAAAAAAAAGAATGGTGTATCCTTTTCCCATAATTTCAAAATTTGATCGAATCCAAGGGAGATTCAAATTATAGCCAAACTTGATGTCCGTGAAGACAACCATTGGTGACAATAAAAGGAGTAGCTTTGGTTGATGGAGGCTTTCAAGTTCATTGCTGTTGTTATGATAACCTGACATGATGGAAAAAGGGATGTTTTAACTTTTAAGCCGTTAATTGGGCAAATATATTCATTTCCTTTATTGTGCTTATAATTGATGTACACACGCTATACCATATTACTCTACTTCTATCTTCATTATATGACGATTAAATCATAGGTAATACTAATATACATCCTTGAGGGGAAAAAAATTAGAAAGGAATTGGGTGATAGTGATTAGTTATAATACACTTCCCCGTGTAGTAGTCTTTCATCACAATTTGTACTCAAGTAGTAGAGTCCAACCAAACAGTATAATAAACCTAATTCTGTTATATATATATATATATATATATTATTTTATTGAGATAGTAAACAGTGAACTTTTACTAGGATTATAGTTGTTAATGTTGTAACCTTGTTTTACTTTAATCAAATATTCAAATCAATGAGAATCTTTTACATTACTATATTATAAACTAGGCTAACCATCGTAGAGTTGTGGTTTTATGATAAGAGTTTTTGAATTGCTTCACTTGATCAGCGGTTTGAACGATAACCCCAATATAGCCCTAATGATACAAATAATATTACCCATTGCGGTAGGATAATGAATCTATACCAAAGACCCCTTTTTCATTTAGCAAAACAATATATATATATATATATATTAAACTAGGTTGGTATCTCGTAGAGTTTTCAACATATTTAGAATTTCAGTTCCCATTTCCCGTTATAAAATTATCAAAAAAATTAAATCCTTTCCCAATACTACAATGTCATATATATATACAACTATGCTACTTTATTACTCATTATTTTGTATTAGATAAGGATCCTATTCTCTCAGTCCTCTCCATTTGAATTAGATCATGAAGAATATTATAAATATGTATGTCAAATGTTAAATTCTTTAATATTTTGAATGTCGTGACTCGTGGCACTCTCTATGCTGTTAGATCCACAAAAATAAAATCTTCATTATGAAAATAGAATCTCTATTATCAGTGAAATCATATTTTCATCATAATTTCCTGATTCAGTAGCAATTAAAAGTTTATGAAATCCAAATTCAAAAAGAAAAAGCAAAAAGATTACCAAATTCCCCTTCCCTTGGTGTGGCACTGGTATCTATCTAATTAATAATTTTTTTTTAAGTTTATTAAATGGAAAATTTATACTCCCTGAAGTTGGATGACATCCTTTTGTCTTAAGTAGATACAGTAGAAAATGGAGAGGCTTAGAAGAAGAGGAAAATATATATTAACTTGATAAAGGAATGAGGAGAGCTTCTATACAACTGAATTTTTGCATATGTATTAAATCTTTCCTTTGCACAAGTTTCTACCCTCACAAACAGAGAGAATGTAAACGAGAAATACAGTAATTAATTAGAACTTCTGTCAAGCTGTTCATTGCCTACACTTGATGCACACCCAAAAATAAAAATAAAAATCAAGATTAAACCAACTGGTGCTTCTCCTTGAGTATAATGGAGAAACAATACAGACCCAATATTACATCTCCTGAACAAAAAAATACGTTGTCATCAAACCTCCAAGAAAGAATTAGCCATCAAGAACCCCATGTACATCGCCCACCAACTCTTCTTTGATTTATGAAGGAAATACCAGGAAGGAAGAAGAAGAAGAACAAAAAAGGCGGTCACCTTTTGTCCAAAAACTGTGATCTTCAGGGTGACCTCCAACTCTTTAAGCCAATGTCATTGTGTTTCCTTGATGGACCAGAAGCAGGAATAGGTATTCTTCTCGGCAAGAACCCCAAGAAGTGACCTGAATACTGAGACTTTGGCTTGAATTTGAAGACATTTGTGACTCTTGAGCCATGACAATTGCCGACAATGAAGACCAACAACAAGAACAGCCAAATGAGTCGAACTAAAGGCCTTGTACATAAACCCATGTTGAAAAACAAAGACGGAGAGAGCGATGGTGTGGAGGGTGAAGTTGGAGTGGGATTGTGTTTGAGGGTTTTGATTGGCAAAAGGTATTGAGGGCAGGAAACATGGGCAATTGAATACAGATTTTTAGCGTATTACATTGAGCTTTTTGGGGTGTCCTTGTCCGTGTGTGCAGTGTAAAAGCAGATGGAAGGAAAAAAGAAATATGTCTTTAAGAACTCAGATATACATCTACAAGTAGAACTGTAGAAGTGATGTTGGACTTGGAAGGTGAAAGTTGGAAAGCTCGGGAGAAGCTTTTTTGAATGGGTCTTATGGGTTAGAGTGGTTGTTATGATAACTAAAATAAATAAAAATAAAAACCTTTTACTATATGTCAAATGCTAAGAAAAGAAAGAAAAGCAACAGATGGAGCAGAGTGAAAGGAGAAAGGAAATGGCAATGTCATCTTTTTGAGGTTAGGTAAAGTGTTTGGTCCCACAATACATTAATGGCCGACGAAGGAACTGCGTGGGGCTGTTGTTTTAGACCCCCATAACAGGAAGTCTTGTCCCTTTGCCACAGTACCGTTGGTAGGCCTTTCATATGATATAATTCTCTCTCACCCTCTCTTTAATTTGCCAAGCAGTTAACCCATTAGCTCAAGCAAAATTTATTTTTTATAAATAAAAAAAAAGTACTCATAACCCATTCCCCTAATTGAAGGAACTGCAGTGCATATGCACCGTCAGTCTACTCAAACAGTAAGATCAAATCTTTCGCTACGTACAGCTTACCTCAATCTATCGCCATTCCCTCACTGTTACATTTTACCCTTCCATTCCATACTTGTTTCAGAGTTTCCCATTTCCATATAATTGCTGTTGCAGTGTCTCTAATCTCTATTATGGGGATATGTGGGGTGATGTGGAGGCTTGTCCCATAGCTCCAAATTGTACACAAGACAAGAGATGTAAGATTTGGACAGTTTGGAAGAGACTGTCACTTCCCCATTTGGGCGATGATCCCGCGCACATGACAAGAGGTGTTTCTCCAAATCTCTCACAATGTTTGACCATCACTCTTCATATCACATCATAATCGTCTTATTGGTGCTTTATTTCAAAAACAAAGGGGAAGATTAAAATCTATAACAACATTCGCATCAAAGAGGTGCTTAAAAATTAACTTTTAATACTTTAAAAAGTTTCTTTATTTATTTTAAAAACTTACTTTACAATATACTATACATTAAATATTTTATTTTTACATATATAATACAACTTATTAAAATAATATAAATAACCTAATAAAAAATATAAACGGCCCAATATATTAATTTCTCTATAATCTCTATCTCTTACTCTCCAACCAATGAAAATAAATGAATTAAATATTAGTAGTAATATGTTACTGTGGTGTTTGATATGTGTTTGAAGTGCTAAAAATTGTAGTTTTAGCATCTTTATTTATTTTTTATTTTTTTATTTTTTCATTTTTTCTTAGAATACTAAGTATCTTTAATGTGGTTTCTATGCAAGTTTGTGAAAAAATAGCAATATCGTTAACCTAATACATGAACAACACGTGCTACCAATAAAACAATCAAGTTCATACATAATACAGTATGTTAGGATATATGTGATTCACTTGTTAGGAATATATGTCATTACTTTATGTAATTGGCTAATCCTTTGACAAAATACACTTTACTTGTATTTGAGTAGATCTAGAATGTGTTTAATACTTCAAGAAACTATGTTTTAAGATCAAGTATTGAAATAATGCAAGTCTATCCAAAATTCAAGTCTGACAAGTGTCTGTCATTAAAACTCGATAGCTGCTCAACACTTCTCGACAATTAGGCTATCTATTGAGATTTTCAACTTCTTATTGCAATCTCGATAGCTTCTCGACAGCTGGTGGATCGATCAAGAAAGCTATGTCCCCTCGACACCTCCTCAACACCTCCTCGATCGATCAAGAATTACTAAGCCTTATGAAATTCAGATTTTCAGATATGATTTTCCGCCCATGCTTATGTATTTGTATAGGGTTTCTTTTTTTACAACCCTAGACCTATATAAGGTTTATTTTAGAGGCCGTCACATAAGAGAATACAAAGAGAACATATGCAAAAAGTGACTGATGCCTTATTCTCTCTAAAAGAAGCTACTGCATTTTTGCGCCTTAGGGTTTTGTAACCAAGTGCTTCTTGATCTTCATTGTTGATGAAGTGAAGAACTTTGTAGCTAATAATCTTCTTCTAGTTGGTGATTAAGTCGCGTACTGGGATCTGCGCAATTGGTTGATCACATACTGGATTTCGTGCATCAAAGGGTGGTGTTCATATATTGAAGAGTTCAGAGGTTCTGAAGCGGTAAAAGATTTCTGCTGTGAGTTCATCTACGGGGATTACAGAGTCTAGGGACAAAGAATTTGTACTAGATCTGAAACTTCTCTTTACTATAGTGGATTGCTTTTCGGGAAGGTTTTCCTCCCAAGTTTTTTACTATGAAACTAGTTTGTTTCATTAGTTTTTTTGGGTTATTATATTTTGTCTTATTTATTTTCCCGTTGCATAATTTTGACATGATATTGATGTTTGTTTGTTTTAACGAGTTTTATTTATAATAAATCTAATTAACAACTTGGATTTAAAACTTGTTAATTCTATCAACCGGGGTCTAAATTTCCCAACACAGTATAAATTGTATCTAATTTCCTACTTACTATGAACTTTAAACACGATACCAACACTATTTAATCAATACGTATGGGAACATAAAAATACTGAAAGATGCAATTTTATACGAAAAATATATATTATAGATTAACATAGTAATGAATGTAATTTTTTTAATTTTTATAGCTAAGATAGAATTTTAACATATGGTGTCAATTTTATAATGATTGCTCTTTATCAACAGACCAATATATTAATCAATTTTTAAAATAAATGGAGTTTAAACACTCGATTTCTTATTCGATAGTAAAAGATTTTACCAATTAAGTTAATTAAAACTCACAATAAATGTAATTAGTACCATACCAATAACATAGTAAAAAAATTCACAATCTTGTTTAGAAAAGTTGAGGTGAGATGTAATTGGAAGGATTTTCAATCCCTAACTGATCGAGACTTGACAAAACCATTCGACCTGGAGCCACCCAAACCAAAATCATCTAATTCAAGCATAGAGGCAGTTAGTGGCGAATCTTAGACTTCAATAATGGACGTTAGCAGCTCGAGTGGTGAGTCTCCTTTAAAACCCAAGTCACCTAATCCGACTAACCAAACCCTTAAAGAAGGTCAGAAGATCAGGTCGTTTTCGTTCAAATTTGACCATGAGATGGAGGTTTTCACTTAAATCTGAGGACGATGTGATGGTTTTTGCTCAAATATGATTAAAAAACTATAAATCACTGCCCAAGGAGAGAGCAAAGCAAAACCTTCGACAGCACCTTCATTGGCTTTTACTAAGCTAGACCGTTGTCCATCTAAGTGTGATCCAACTTGACCTGCGGTTGTTTGTGGTTGGCGGCTAGTCTTTCAGCTGAAAACCCAATGTCATCCGACTGGTTGCAAGTTGGGCACAAACTTGACTTAGACTGGCCCACGAACACCCGTAGTAGTGGTGCCAAGAGCCAAACCACTCGTAGTAGGAGGTCCAAAATATTTCTTAGTATATATAGTATTATATCTTTTTAAATATAGTATTTATTACTACTCATGTTAATATATATACATATATATATATATATATATATATATATTTTTTTTTTTTTTAATTTCCTATGCGCTTATCTTTTAAATAAAAAATATTATAATTTAAGTTGTAATTAGAATCAATTATGGTTTACATATAAAACGTATGGCGTGAAATTTGAATTTTAAATTTCTCAATTTAACTTTTTAACCATAATTTGTCCTATTATTTATAGGTTTAGTATAAAATGCATGTCCTAATCTTATGAATTTTGCATTTTAAATTTCTCAATACATGTAATTTTCTTATTGTTAAATGATTTTTAATTATATGATAGGAAATTTTTGAAGTATACTATAGTGAGCACTGAAAAGTTCTATTCCAATTATATTATTATTATTATTAATCAAAAAATAATATTATTATTTTGACTCAGCAAAAAATAATATTATTATCTATGTATGATTAGAATAGAACTCTTGGTTGTCTATTTTTTCTCTATTTCCAAAACTACCCCTATCAAATCGACTTTGTAAAAGACACATGTCAAATGGTTAAAAGACAAATTATAATAACATAAAATAGATAAAGAGTGAAACAACCAATTTGAAAAAATAATAATAATAATAATAATCTCTTAAATATATCTAACTATTTCCCTTTTTCTTTTTGGTAAGAAAATGTTATCAATACTTAAATAAGCCATACTTTTTATATTGATCAAAAATATTTTTTTAACTTATTTTTTCTAATGTTAATAAATATTAAAAAATGCGAAAAACTATTTTCACAAGTTTTTTTTTTATAGAAACAACAAAGCATAAAGAGTATAAAATACAAGTCTTGTAGTAAAGTAACCAGACACATCAAAATGAATACAGTAGTCAGCGGAGAACCCCTTAAGGAAATGGGGGAGGGAAAAAAAATCTCCAATTGGCTACGAGCTAGGGGTGGCATTATTCATCATGACCTACGGACACTTTTTTGTGGATTAGTATTTAGTGTAAATTGGTTAGTGCCAAAAATGGGTTGACATGCTTAACACGGTTAATAAATAGGTCAATTCTATGTTAATTTGCTTAACTAGTAATCAACTTAAAATGACTTAATTAAAATAAATAAATATCATTTTTCTCTAGAATAAATTTGAATATTCTAAATATAATTAAGAAATTGGTGTCTTGTGCCTGTTGATAATGAAAAGTAATTATAACGCGGATGTTATAAGTTGAAAGTCTATTGCATCTATTAAAAAATAATTAAAAAATTACTCTTATAAAATAAATGGTTTTCTTTTCTTTTCCTCTTTCATTAGAGAACTATTGGCCGCCCCTTCTTGATATAGGCCAAAATCAGTCTTAAATCTCTTAATTGACAAAGGAAACTTTATTAGTTAATTAATAAAATCTTCATAGCTCAATGCTTTTCATTTTGAATGATGGAACTAGATCATTTGAATGGTGGGAGTGGGAGATGACATGTTTTTTGTGGAACAATATGATATCTATTGTTGGAAATTGACCTAAGTGTTGGAAATATACACGAATTTTCAAATTTGTGAGATAAAAAAAAAACAAAAAAAAAACAAAAAAACAAAAGAAAATAACATACGCACAAAGGCAATTATACAGTACAAGAAATTACGTGGTTCAGCAATTTGCCTACTTTTATAGAGATGTAATGATTTCACTATTTTTAAGGAAATTATATAAAATGTCACAGCACATTTTTTCTCTCTAAAACAACATGACGAAACTCTAATTTGAAGCAATAATATTTATATTCCACACAACAAATCAATAATGGGTTCAAAACAGGCAAAATATATATGTATCATTAAAAACCGTAATACTTTTATATTAGATTAAGTCATAATCTAAATTAAACACAAATTAGGCTCTACGTAACCAAACACCCTGATCCACTACCAGCAATAATTTATTAAGATGACTAGATGAGGAGATCATATTGTTTAGCACAAGAAATGGACCATTCATTTCAGATTTTGTACAAAACCATCAAAATCTGGTGCCCCGGTTTGTAGAGACGCGGCTAAATTGAAGCACAAATGGATAGGTATACGAATATGCGCACATAACCCCAAGGGAGGGGAGGGCGAACAGTGTGTACAGTTACTTGACTGAGGGATTGAATTTTTGAAACCTAAGTTGTCCCACTGATTTGATAGATGGTTAGATTGGATCCAATGCCTATGTTATAAAAGCTTAAAACCTGTTGCACCACATGTTTTTCTTTTCCTGTTATGGTGTAGCATTTCTTGCTGAGAACGTGAGAAGATTCAATGATTCATCCGTGTCTTCCGTTGAGGCTGGAATACTAGTCATGGGGTAGGTTATCAAACTTATTGAAATTGGAGAAAATCTGAAAAGTGAAATATTCTTACCGATTGAAAAGTAAAACGAGTATAAGGTTGAGTTTGGATTGCACTAAAATTCTCTACGTTTGGCATTTGGAATTTTTTCTATGAGTCTTGTGCACGGTTAAAGGACCCGTAAGTATAAATTTTAGCAAATATTAAGTTAAAACTGGGTTCTACGGTACTATTTACACATTTAAAAATATATTGTTATAGTGTTTTTAGTTTTCGACAATAAGCAGTATCCAAGTAAACCTTAAGTCAAATAATTCAACCCCAACAAAAAAAAAAAAAGTATTAATCAAACAATGAATTTTATTTTTATTTATAAAAAAATTAAATCTTGTAGTAGTTTTTTATTTTTTCCTTTTTTTGGAAGAGATTAAATAAGATAAAAATAACGGTTATACGATAATATTATAAGAAATCAATAAAAAGAGAACTATTTTATATTATTACTAGTTAATGTAGGTGTAAGCACCCGTCTGTGCATTTCAATTCCCCTTGATGTGCACGATCCTAATTCTTTAAGGAATACGTTTCAATCGAATGGACTGGAGACGAAGGGTTTAGTGGGAGTCACTCCCTGGTTTAGGTCTGGAAACCAAACATGAGCCCCTTGTAGAGGGTCTTATATATCCAAAATCAAGGTCTAGGGTTAAGGTACATGAGGTGGAAAGTTGTTAAACACCTAACCCTACCCGACACGTGGATCGGCCTCCCCTCATTGTATTTCATATCCTAATTTTATTAAGGATCCTCTAATAGGTTATCATATCATACAAGCAAACACAATCTCTAGTCTTATATTCATCAAATCCTAACATTTATCTAAACATACATCCTAACATTCATCTAAGCATGACATACATCCACATCATCACATGGGATCTCATATTATATCACATGGTATCTCATATCATAGACCACAAGACAACAAGTATCATTATCACATCATCACAAAGCAGCAAACATGTCGTCATATTATCTCATGGAAACAAATATATCACATGGCATCAACCATCAAATCATTGCATCAACACATGTTCATATCATATTCATCTCATATCATCTATGCATGTTCATGTTCAAATGCATATGCATGTCTTACCTTCACTTATTTCACTGAATCATCACCACTACACCCATATATTGATGCATGATCATATTCATGTGCATGTTCATGTTGGCATCCAAACATTTAAACCCTAATCTCGATCCAATCAACCTAAGCATGTGAGACATGTTATTTACTAACTAACCTAAATGTATGAAAACTGAACTAAAAAGAACCTAAAATATGTATCTAACTTAGCAAAGTAGGAAAGAAAACAAGAAACAAACGAGTTATGGAATTTTGGGTTGAGCTTGCTCGTGCATGCAGAAGCATACGTAACCCGACCCAGAACTGAGATATGCATTAGCCAAATAAACTACATCCTAAGCTATCCTAACATGCTCCTAATTATCAAAGCAATAAACTTAAACTACATGAAAGATAATCAAAGCTATAGAACAATAGGAAAACTAAAAGAAAAGAAAGTAAAATGTAAGAACAATACCTCAAACAAAGAGATCTTTGGATCTAGATTTTGACTATTCCTCTTAGTCAATCTAAAAGACACAAAACCAATGGGTTAGTAAGCTTTAACTAGAGGGCTTATAACAAAAATTGTCCTAACCAAGAAAACTTTAATTTTGAAGGTGTTTTAAAGAAAACTCCTCTTTGAATCACTATTTTCTAGTATATTCGGTGTGTTTTGGGAAAAGAGGGGTGTATGGCTCTTCCCAAGCAATGTAGGATTATCTTTACACATGTTTTCGTAAAAAATCTTTCCTTACATAGCTTCTGCAACCCTAACTGTGCGAACATACTTGAAGGCTGTGGGCACATAAATAGTGCCTGTGTGTGTGGGTTCTATACCTGCGTGTACAAGGCTAGGGTTTTTGCAAGGTTTTTAAACATCAAAATGTCCTTCAAGTTAAAGAGTTTCCTTAGCTAAGCCATTTTAAAATCATGGATCCTTTTAGTGATATCGTCATTAGAGAACGGGGGCTTGAGTCGTAAGAGGTACAAAATAAGGTGTCTATAGTTGCCTCTTTTGATATGTTAACTTCACTGATGAAATTAAAGTAAATTGAGACGAACCATTTTTGTTTCGGCAAACTGCTTCGAATCACCCATGCACTATACAAAAAACACGCATACATGAGGTGGGTGCAACTTTCTGAGTTACGTGAGATTGGTATGCTTGAATTCTCGCATGTGCTATTGGGGAAACAAGTAGCAACATGCTTGCAATTGCTAAGCTTGGTTGCCAATTGTCAAGAAAAAGGTGAGTGACTCGCTATCCCTAAGTCACTAAAAAAGAAAAACAATCATGGCCAATGGCCTCAAGATGGGGAGATCACTCCACCACCTATAAACATCATACAAGTCAGACAAGACATTTAAAAGAAAATGGTGCTTTTACAAGTGAGTAAGAAGAATTTCTTGGAGAGGTCGAACTAGGACTTTCCTGGGAAGGTTGAACTATTCCTCATCTCTATCTTATCTCTTTGGCTCTCGCCTCTTTCTCTATCTTATCTTTATGGCTCTTGCCTTTGTCTCTATCCTATCTCTATTTCTGAATTTTGATATCATTCCACCACGGATTTTCTTTGATGTTCTCTAGAGGCCTCTAAGGATTTTTTTTGAACATATCCAACTCTGGAGGGAATATGTGCACTAAACCTGAGACTTTTATATGATGACGGCGAAAATCTCACTCTTGAGGGCTTTTCCTACGGTTATAGGGGTTCATCTGCAAATTATAGTTTGAAAGTGGTGAAGATGGTGAATCCACTCTTGTAAGGACCAAATTACAAACTTTAAGGTTATCTGAGTAACGTTCACTTTGAAATGGGCTAAACTGCAAATCTGGGGCAAAATTGTGAAATTTCCACTCTTGTAGGGACTAAACTACAAATATTGGAAAATATTGCTCCATTGGGGATTAAACTTGCAAAATCTGAGAAATGTCCACTTTAGAGGGATTAAACTACAAATTATGAGAAATATCCACTCTGGAGGGACTAAATTATGAATTTTGAAAAATACCCCCCTCTGGCGAGACTAAACGATAAAAAAATCTTGGAAGTGTCCACTCTAGAGGGACCTAATTGCAAATTCTGAAATCTAGGTGGTTTAATTTATTTATTTTTACATGGTGGTGGATACGTTAAACCTGCTTGCACGATGTCCCTCAAACGACTTCTTGATGAATTTGATGGTTGATTTTTTTTTTTTTAGTACTTGATGGTTGAATTTACTCCTTATAATGATTGGCCTTCTTATTCACAAATATTTCGCGTGACTTCCAGAGTAAGTTGTGTGTGTGGGTCCTTGTGAAAGATCGAATGTTGTCCTATAGCTTTCTTGATCTGATGATGAAGAATTTGATAAGTGACAATGTGTGTACGTGAATGTGTTCAAAGAGTTAGAAGAGAAGCGTTATAGGAGCAACTTAAGGGGCGTTTAGTTCGATGTGATGTTACATTATGTCATAATATTACGTTATTATAATCTAATATTACGTTATTATGATCTTATATTAATGGAATCTCAATACAAAAATACAACATTAAATTGTTTAGGAAGGTGATGAGATTAAAATGATGTAATATATTTTTTAATTTTAAATTATGGTAATGTTAGAAAAAATAAAATATACCAAAAACTTTAATGTCATATTATCGTAATATGCATTACATTAAAAGCACATCACAGCGAACCAAACTCTCCCAAGGCTGTAGGGGCTCATCTGCAAATTCCAATTTGAAAGGGGTGAAGATATGGTGAATCCACTCTAGGAAGGACCAAATTTATGCAGTATGTCACTACTCCCAGTTTTTTAATAACTTCAATGGCTGCAAAAATTGTAACTATGGAATCAAAATCCTTTAATTAGATGGTGGGAGCAGGGGTGGCAAAATTGAACACGATCTGCGAACCTGACACGACACGACACAAACTTAGTATGTTATGTGTTGAGACTTAATGGGTTCATATCATATTCGGGTTGACACGGCTGATCCGTTTAATAAATGAGTTGGGTTAGTAGCCATCACATGGAACCCGTTTGACCTGTCTAACCCGTTTAATTAAATGAAAATTTACCAATATACCCTTCAAACCCTAGGTATATAAACTTATTAGTTGCTGTAGTTTATTATTATTTTTTTTTGACATATTATGATTGATTATTTGTGATATTGAGATATGCTTTAGTTTTGAATTATTATTTGTAATGCAATTACTTGTTAGTTCTGAGTTTTACATTAAAAGTATTTATTTGTTTGGTTTTTCATAACTCATATCAATTTGGTTGATACTAATTTTTTTTTTTTTTTAATAAAATCTGATAAACAAGTCGATACGACTAACTCGTTTAATAAATGGGTTGTATTAGGGTTTAGGAATCCTCATCCGTTTAATAAAAATGTTAGGTTAAGGTTGACCCATATAGTCGAAAACGCATGAGTCGACACGACACGAACCCAACACATGAACATGAATTACCACCCCTAAGTGGGAGTGTTCTTTATAGAGGAGGAATGGAGTAGATAACTTAATTATTAGCCCATTATTACTCTTCAGGAGTTTTGAACTTCTTTTTATCCTCAACACATTCAAGTTTGGTTTCAAGTTTATAAAATACACCAAAAATCGGATTAAGTGGGAAGCAAGAAATGTGTGATGATTGACACCCGTGTCCTAGGCACATTTTGACATAAAATTAATCTTAATGAATCCAATAAAGGACCACTCAAAATTATTCACTCGTAATCACATGGTTTGTGTAATAGCAAATAACATTCGATTAGCACAAATTTGGCATGCATCATGCATGTTAAAAAACATATCAAACATATAATTCAATTAATTGTAAAATTTTCAAAATATTAATGAAATAAAAAATTATACAATGGTGTAAAATTCCTTATAATTACACCATTTAGAGCATTCTTGTATGAGAATGCAAAATGCATTTTAGATCCTATTATAGCAAAAAATCACCTAAAAGACACCTACATTCGAAGCTTTATTACTGCTCAAATTTTGCATTCTTGCTGTAGTAAGATCTAAAAATAAATCTTACTGTAGTAGGCTCTAAAATTCAAAAAATCTTATTTTATTCCAAGTTTCTAACATCTCTCTCTCTCTCTCTCTCTCTCTCTCTTAGTGGTGCCTTCACGTCGATGGTGGTGGATTTTAATTTCCTTTCTAGGTTTCAGCACATGATTTGGGTTTGGGGTTTGTGATGGTGGTGGTTAGGCTAGGGTTGAAGGTGAAGCAACCACTCTATGGGTTGTGATTTGGATTTTTGTGGTGGTCAATTTGAGATTTTGGGTTGCAATCTGGGATGTGTATTAGTCAATTTGAGAATTTTGGGTTGTTGCAGTGGTCATGGCTGTCGACTTGGTTGTAGTGGCTTGGTTACGGTATTGGTCGATGTGGCTATGGTGGGTTGTCGGTACTGCTATTGGTAGGTTTGGTTTGGGTTTTATGGTAGCAACTGTGTTTGGTTTTTTAGCGGCTGTCATGGTTGAGTTTGGCTTGTTAGTGGTGGTTCTCACCAATTTGGTGGATGTCACCAGTTTTGGTGGTTTAGATTTAAAGTTAAACTCTAATCACTAGACCATGCTTGTGTACTGATGCTCTTAAGTGGAAAACAAATATATTTGAAGTAAACTTAATAGAATTTTATACTACTAATATAATATTCATAATTTTATAACTAATATTCATAATCTTTTATTATATTTTAGATTTTAATTAATCATCTCTAAACGGGAATATATAAATATATTCATACTTTTATACTTCAAAAATTAATTATAACTTTTAATGTTCTTTTAATGCTTTATTATTTTATTTTTATTAACTTCTTATATAAATTGTAAAAATATACTTGAAAAACATTTAATTTCCCCCATATATATGTATATATTAGTCAATTTGGCTAATTTTATAAATTTAATATCTATATTTGTATTAATTAATAATTAAAAAGCAATTGTTCATCTTTTGTGGGACCCGCATATTGAAAAAAGAAAAGTAATTATAACATAATTGTGGTTTGACCTCAGTCAAACTTTAAAAATCTTGAATCCCTCTCCTCAACGGTGGTGTTTTTTAAATGGTCAGGGTGTAAAAATTATGGTTAGGTGTATTGTTGGCTGGCTTTGAGCCATTTGGCGTCTGTTGTGGTGTTGGTGTGGTATAGGTTTAATATTAGCCAAAATGAATGTAAAGTAAATAAAGTGGTGCTTTAGAAATGCAAAATGCATATTTACCTGGGAATGCACTTATAAAATGATGGACGGATATTACGCCAAAATAAATAAGCATTTAATGAAACGAGTATCTACACACGCAAGGATTTCTGGCTTGGAACTTCGGGAGCTTGACTATTGACCCTAAAGTGTGCTTAACAAGTAACAACAAACTTTTACACTGTGGTCCTTGTCCTCGACATCTATGGAGTGATGGACCTGATGGTATTCAATAAATGAATAAACAATTTCACAGATATTGGAGCAAAGTTTGCATATGGATTTGCCAGAATGATTTTCAAAGCAAAAGTGATTTTGATTAAGTATGATAATTTTATAGTCGGAGTAATCGGCTTACACATTAATAATATTCAATTTAAATTCTACGATAATTGTGGCGATTAGAGAGATTTAGGATTTTTTTTTTATTATTATAAATTTTAGATTCAAAGTTCAAACTCTTGACTTCTACTCCATAGTTATTTATCATCAAGGGCTGTTTAGTTGGAGGGTTAAAAATTTGAGATAATAGAAAAGTGGAAGGATAGAAAATTTTTGACTTTTCTCATTATGATTGGTTTGGGGTAGAAAAGTAGAAGGATATAAACATTTTTATTATAATAGAAAATATTGTTCTTAAAAATTTATACTCTTGCCCCTATTAATTTATTTATATATAAATATTTTATTAGGGAAAAAAAACTAGGGTTGGGTATAAAAAAAATGGACACAGCTTGTATTTAATGCATTAGTGCATTGGACATATTAAGATGTGAACACATGTCCAAAACTGGACACGTGTTCACATCATTCTAACGTGTCCCATGCAATTGATCCACTGAATACAATCCAACTTCTAAAAAAATTATACCAAACCTTAACTTCAAGAGGGGAAAAATACAAAAAAGAATAATAAAAAAAAAAAGATAGTTAGGGTGTGTTTGTTCGGAGATGAAATAAGGTAGATGGAAATTTTTGAAGAAAAAATAGGAAAGAAAATATTTTTGAGTATGTTTGTTTGGGTGGGGAGGAAGGAAATAAATGTAAACCCTAAGTGTTTTCTTTCTCGACCCACCAAAAAGTTTTCTCTCCAAAATGGAGAGAAAATTGAAGGGAGAAATTGGGTATCATTTTTGGATGAAAATGCACTTGGGTTTCATCCACATTGTTTTTCTTCACACATTTTTTCTTTTTCTTTTTCTTTTTTCCTCCTGGACATTGTCTGCCTCTTTTTTTATTTATTTATTTATTTACTGGGCAGGCGCTGCCTGCCTCTTTTTTTTTTTTTTTGTTTAGATGTGATTTTTTTTTTTTTTATGGACATGATTTTTAAAAAATAAATTTAGGCCTTTTTTTGGGTTGTTTATCACTTTTTTGGTTTTAATTGGGCATCATTTTTTAATAAGGGTATATGCGTAAACTTGTATAAATTCACTTTTTTCATCCTTTCATTTTTCCACTCCCAACCAAACAGAAATGAAGAAAATTAAAATATTTTCTATCTACCCACTTTTCCACCCCTCCAACCAAACGGGGGACAGAATGGTAATTATCTTCGGTCCCCTCTCTTCTCCCCTATTTTATCTCCAAGATGGAAGCTAAAATTTGGTAAGCCCAGAGAGAAACTATTGAGTCCCACCCAGGGGCGGAGGGAAGGGGGGAGGGGCGAGGGGGGCTAGTGCCCCCCTTGAACTTTCAATTTTTGTGCTACTAATATGGTACGTATGTCACCCATGCCCACCCAACAAAAAAGACATTAGGTTGTAGTTGTACAGAAGATGCAAATCCTACTGCCATAAGGAAATAGGAATCATAGGGGAATAGGGGCTGACATAAGGAAATAGGAATCACAGGGGACTAGGGCTGACCTAATAATGATTAAAAAGAAAAGAAAAAAAGAAAAGAGGTTCGTACTGCCAAACGAAAAAGGAATTACACAACCTAATACTAATACTAATAGGACTCTTTAAAAATATATATATATATATATAATATAAAGGAGTAAAGATGCCTCACATTTAAAAAAAAAAAAAAAAATCTTTTGATATCAATCTCTTTCGATTTGTACCTTAGAGTTTTTGAAAGCATTTAGCACTTAAAAGAATTGGACAGCTTGTTGAAAAGATGGTAGAAATGAAAAATGATGTTTCATATCCATTGGTTTACTCATGACCTTGGCATTGATTTTACCAGTTGTAACAGCTATTATTGAAATAGCTTTTTTAGCAATGAACATAATTAAAAATCGACTACGCAATCGAATGGGAGATCAATGGATGAATGATTATTTAGAAATATATATTTAAGACTATTAAGTGTGAAAAAATCATGAAGCGGTTTCAAATTATGAAAAATCTTCGAAGGCAATTGAGTAAATTAAACTAGGTGTGAAAAGCCAAATTAAAGTCTACATTTTATGTTAGATTCTATATGACAATTACATTAGCATATAGTTGCTTATTTATTTTGTTATTAATATTGATTAATTTTTTAGATTAGTTTTTTACTTTTAATCTTGTCTTTTATTCTTGCCCCCCTAACCTAAATTCCTAGCTCTGCCACTGGTCCCACCATTTTCTCTCTGCATTTCCTTCCCAACCAAACACTCATTTCCCTCATTTTTTCTCCCCTCTTTTCACTCATTGGAAAACTACTTTTTTTTTTTTATTTATTTATAAATATAAACAGCCTTTTTTTTTTGTCCATTTATTTTACTTCGTGACCAGCCTTATGCTACACAAGGCCTAGGTCCAACTAGTAATTAAATAAAATTTTCGGTTAGATAGGAAAACAAGGATTTTCTGTTGAATACAATGAATAGGAAAACATGCAATGATGCAAATCAATCTTTAAAAATCATATCCCTTGTTTGAAGCAATTTTTCTTTTTGCTTTAACCATTTATGCTTATATCCAACTTCAATTAATTCAGCAGTTCACTTCGATGAATAAGGTTTTATTGCAGATGATACTTTTTGATGATCTCGAGAAATATCACCAGTGAGCCACATGATACTCGCACATTTGAAATATCACCTGCACAGCAAAAGGAGAAGACCTAACAGAGAGCACCGATGTGGTGCCGGCCAAAAACCCTCCAAAGGTTAAGTTAGGACTATTCTCACAACTCTAGAATGCTAGAGAAGAGTAAATTATGCGTACCTTGATCAATGAGGGTATAGGGGCTTTTATAGTAGTAGAAGGTTGACCTCTTTTCCTTGTGTGGAAGTTTTTTCCTTATAGGAATCCTCTTTATGCAATCCCAAACATGGTGGACAAGACATTTCCTTTATAGAGAAGATCTTTATTAATACGCGTATCTTTCATAATCCTCTTTGTGCTAGGACTCCATTTACCTTGGGATTCTGTGGTGGCTAAACGTGTGTCGCAAGTATTTCCCCTCTAGGATTTCTGACTGCCACGTGGGTGCTCGATCCGCCCTTGTTGTACCCGTTCACGCAAGATCCGTCCATAACAAACCATGCTCTCGTTGGGCTCGTCCTCTATCGGCCCAAGGAGATGGAACCATCAGGCCCATTTCACAGAGATCTGTCAGCCTAGATTTTTACCCTCTTTAGTTGCCCCCTCACCCCATGGGTCCGTCACCTTTTAGCGGAAGGACCCGTGGGGTGATGGTTCAAGGTTCAAGGGATGACGGTTCAAAGGCCTATGGGTAACGGTTTTAATGTGGATTTCATGAACTATGCCTTCCCCTGACAGGTTGTCTGGAAGGTATTTTTGCCGTATGACACGCGTCTCTCTTCCACTAGATATTATCTTAGATAGAGGCGTCGCTTCGTCTTCCATGCACTTCCTCTAAAAGTATCACACTCTTCTCCTCTCATTTCTTAATTTTTCGCTGAAATACACAGTCAGAGCGCTTCCTTCATCCTTGTCAGAGACTACTCCATTCAATTGCTGTGTCCGTCATCAACGTCCTTCCTCCGTTCTCTTACAAACTTGGTAAGTACTCTCTCTTTTAACTTTACATATACTCTATCATTTTTTACACTTTATACATTCGTCACTCCTTCTAGACCCATCAGAGTCTCAGGATTTGTCGTCACATGTAGGCAATGTCTAGTGCGTCAAGTAATCAGTCAGTTGTCCGTGACGGGGCGGATTACGAGGAAGTATACCCGTCAGGTCACAAAGACCAAGAACGTCTAAGAGAAGAGAGGATTCTGTCTGCCCCTTCCCCGTCCTGAATAAATGAGGATATGGAGGTGGTTGACCCAGAGGAAGGTTCTGATGACGGCAAGGAACAACCAATAAAGTCCGTCATAGGTGCTGATGGACTTAGGGTGCTGATGGACTTAGGGAGTTCATCATGCTACCAAAGTGAATGGTGAATGTCTTTACGTCCACCATCAAGGAGCAACACTTCAACACTCTTAGGGCCAACTACCAAATACTAGACAACATCCCCATCCATCTACCCTACAAGTCAGAGAAATGCTACTACGAAGGGGTAGAAGGTGTCGGGGTGTACGAACAGATGCTGAAGGCAGGACTTAGGTTTCCACTAAGCTCCCTTCACCGTGAGCTTCTCCGATGCCTGGGCCTATCTGTCAACCAAATATCCTCCAATGCCTTAAGGGTCTTCATAGCTATAAAGGTACTGTATGGTGCTATGACGGATGGTGCCAGGAGGTTGACAATGCGTGAATTCCTTCATTGCTACCATCCAGATGAAATAGATAAATTAAGGGGGATTTATAGTTTTGTACCTAAGAGTCCGTTGTTGAAGGTTATATTTGAAACCCTAGACTCCAATAGGGATTGGAAAAGTCGTTACTTTTTATAGAGGGTGACGAGTGAATGTGTCATCCAGGGGAAACAACATTCATTCCCATCGACACAACTTAGGGCATATTGAATCTGTCTAGTACGCACCCATTCTAGTGGTTGAAGACTTTCATAACTGTTCAATTTATATTTTCTTCAATAATTTTATCCATCTTCTTTTTTTTAGTTCGACGGCGTCCACAAGTTAATCTCGAGGAGTTCAGTTTTCTTGAAAAATTTTTTAAAGGACTTGGGCCAAATTAGTCACACTAGATACCATTCATTGGTATTGTGATGGACCTAAACCAACACCAACAGCCATTAAGTACGACACAAGAGTACGCCAACATAAGTCTGTCATCCTTATTTCGTTTGAAAGGTTTTGTTTTTTAATCTTGGTATTTACTTCATTCGTCCACTTTTACAGAAATGGACGATGCCAAGAGGAGGACATTGATTAAGGCACAAGCTGCTAAGAATAAGGGGCCAGCAGTGTGGATCCAAAGGGAGCAAGCTCAAGCAACCCACCTACCAAAAGAAAGCAGCCTTCCAAAGGTGACCGTCCTCCTAAGAAACCCAAGGTCCCTTTAGAGCTCGTCATAGGGCTTATGGCTGAGGGTGTTAAGATGGTCACTCCTGTGAAGCACAAAGCAGGGAAGGGCTTAATGATTGGTCATTCACCCAGCAGGAGAGGCCACCCGTCCTCCTTCGAGAGGACCCCAAATACGCGTTGGAGAGGCTTTTGTCCATCATAACTTCTGAAGATTATGAGGACTTAGGCAATCACTCGACAAAGGCGATAAGGGAGACGAGACTTTTTAGCATCACCTAAGTAATTATTCCATCATCATTTCATCCATCCATTCTTAATTTTATTTGATACTAATTCGTTCCCATTTCTCAGGCCATGGTAATGATGAAGGGGTTGATGGGACGATACCTTAATCATGAGACGACTTTAGATCGTGTCCGTGCATCAGCCAGGCCGACGAAGGATAAGCTAATTGAGGTGAAGTCTTGGAAAATGACCCAGGAGAAGAAGCTCATCGCAGCAAAGCAGGTTAGAGATAAGTTTGCTAGACAGACGAGTGAGCTGAGGCAGGTCCTGAAGGATAAAGAGAAGGAGATCAATGATGCTAAGGACCAACTCCTTTTGGCAAAGGATGTAGCCGTGCAAGAGTACCGTTACTCTGACGGCCTTATTAAAGAGCTAGCTGGTTCTTATGTAGATGGCTTTGAAGATGCTGTCCGTCAGGCCAAGAATGCTTATCCTGATCTTGACTTCTGAATGCTCAACATCGACGACCAAGCTCAGACCACCGCGCAACCCGTCACCTTTGACAGTACGGAGGGCCTCTTTGCTAACGACGTAGCTGGTGATAGAGATCCAGACCGTCCAGGATGAAACTCGTCAACCCGTTGTTGTTGTTGACGTGCCAGAGAAGAATGACGACCCTTCAAAGGAGTAGTTTTTTTTTTTTTTTTTGGCATGTAAAAATATTTGGAAAACAATTTATGATCCCTCCGTCATACTTTTTGGATAATTTAATCATTTCCCTTATGTGGGCTTTTTATTATCTGTTTAACTTTCTTGCTATTTTGGCTTAATCCGTCAACTATGATGACCTGTTTGATATTTTATTTGTAGAATAAGTTCGTCCATCTTTTTTTAATGGGATTTAATTTAAATCTATTCTATCCTCCTGAGATAGCCGTCCTCCTTAATGAACATTAGTTTATATTCATCCGTTATTGGACTCTTATTTCCACCATTTTGGGATGATCCGTCCACTTTGTGGACTTAGCCCTACTTGATAAGAATTTTCATCCTCTTTGGATGATCAGTCCATTTTGTGGATATTTAGTTTATACCCGTCCACTTTTTGGACTTGGTAAGGTTTTTCATCCTCCTGGTATGATCTGTCCTGTTTGTGGACTTTGTCAAAATTTTCGTCCTTTTGGAATGATCCGTCCAATTTGTGGACTTTGTAAAAATTTTCATCCTCTTGGGATGATCCGTCCAGTTTGTGGACTTTGTAGAAATTTTCATCCTCATGGGATGATCCATCCAGTTTGTGGACTATGTAAAAATTTCATCCTCTTGGGATGATCCATCCAGTTTGTGGATTTTCTAGGATTTTCTAGGTAGAAAAACATAGTTGGGTCTGAATATTCCTCTTATTAACTAAAAAACTACGCGTTTGTAGAAAAGTACTGCCCCCTTGGGCTTAAAAAGAGTCATATTGTAGCAAAAGATTGTCTAAGTAAAACTATTAGTCTAAGTAAAACTAGTAATTGTAATAAAATTAAATAAACTGGGAAATTGGTCATCGTTGTTGTTCTCCATGTTGTCTCTCTACTGGTAGTATTTCCATAAGTGCTTCGTATTCCATAGGTGTTGTAGCTTTTGCCCATCCAGCGTCTTGAGGTGGTAGGTGTTTTTCCTCTGCCATGATGTGATCCTGTAGGGTCCTTCCCAATTGGGGCTGAGCTTTCCTTGCGAGGGATCTCTAGTAGCACCCATTACTTTCTGTAGTACAAGATCTCCAATCTAAAAGTCTCTATGCCTGACTTTGCAGTTATAGTGTTTCGCCATGAGATTCTGATATCGCACTAACCTTTGTTCTGCTTTCACTTGGACTTCGTCCACCAGGTCGAGCTGAAGGCGTATGGCCTCTTCATTCTTATCCTTGTCGTAGTTCTCCACCCGGTAGTTGTTAGTCCTACTTCTGCCGGGATGACAGCGTCACTTCCGTATGCTAGTCGAAACGGCGTTTCTCTAGTAGATGTTCTTGCCGTAGTTCGATATGCCCACAGAATGCTTGGAAGCTCACCTGCCCAGATACCCTTTGCCCCCTCAAGCCGGGTCTTGATGATTTTGAGCAAGGATTGATTCGTGACTTCAACTTGCCCATTAGCTTGTGGGTGTGCGGGCGACGAGTAGTGATTTTTTATACCCAGGTCCGAACAGAAGTCTCTAAATGCGCTATTGTCGAATTGCTTTCCGTTGTCGGAGACAAGTACTTTGGGTATCCCGTACCTACAAATGATATTTCTCCAAACAAAACTTCGAATGTTCTTCTCCGTGATGGTGGCTAGGGCTTTTGCTTCTACCCACTTAGTAAAGTAGTCCATACCAACTACCAAAAACTTCAACTGCCTAACTGCTGTTAGAAAGGGGTCCATGATATCTAGACCCTATTGAGCGAATGGCTTAGGGGCTGTCATAGGGGTTAGCTCTTCAGACGGTTGCTTGATGAAATTACTGAACTTTTGACATTTGTCACAGGCCCTAACATAAGCTTGTGCATCCTTCAGCATTGTAGGCCAATAGTACCCTACTCGGATTAATTTGTGCACTAATGACCTTACCCTCGAGTGGTTTCCGCAGATACCCTTGTGGACTTCTCTCATTACATAATCTACTTCCTCATGGCTTAAACGCCTCAGATATGGTCGAGAGAATCCTCTTTTGTATAAGACATCTCTTATCAGCACAAATCGTGACGCTTGGACTTTCAACTTCCTAGCGGCATCCTTCCCGTCCGGTAACACACCCGTTCTTAGGTAGGACATCAATGGCGTAGTCTAGTTGGTTTCAGAATCTACTTCCTGCACATTCGTTCCGTCATCAATAAGTGAGGAGACTTGAACAAATGACATTACCTGTTCGGGGACAAGTATAAATTCTGCTGAGGCGGCTTTCGCTCGACGATTGACACATTCGTTCTCCTCCCTTGGGATTTGAACGAATGTGACTTCGAGGCTACTGATTTGATTCTTCACCTCCTCTAGGTACCTCTTTATCCTTTCGTTCTTGCACTCGTAGCAACCATTAATCTGACTTGTCACCACCTAGGAATCGCAATGTATGACCATGTTTTCGGCTCCTGCTACCTTGGCAAGGTCTAGCCCCGCCACTAGGGCCTCATACTTTGCCTCATTGTTGGTTATAGGAAAGTCCAGTCGGATCATGCGTTTGATCCTATCCCCTTCTGGTGTTTGGATTACCACGCCAGCACCTCTCGCTCATCTATTGGATGATCTGTCAGTATGGATGCTCCATTGTGCGGCGATTTCTGCCCCCTTTCCTTCTAACTGAGCAAATTCGGTGATGAAGTCGGCCACAGCTTGCCCTTTTATTGCCGTTCGCGGGCAGTACTGTATATCAAACTCATTTAACTCTACTACCCATAAGGCCATCCGTCCGGCAGCCTCAGGTCTACTCATGGGTCATCTCAAGGGTTGACTATGATGGTATGTGCCTGGAAGTACGGCTTGAGCTTTCATGCTGTAGTTACAAGTGCGAAGGCCAATTTCTCCATTTGGGTGTACCTCTCTTCTGCTCCTCGGAATGCCCGGCTTACAAAGTAGACAGGTTTTTGGGATCCATCTTCTTCTCTTATCAAGGCCGTGTTGATCGCTGCTTGCAAAATTGCTAAGTAGAGGTAGAGTTTTTCCCCCGGTTTAGATGGGCTAAGCAATGGTAGAGAAGAAAGGTATTTCTTCAACTCTTTAAAGGCTTTCTGACATTCGTTTGTCCACTCAAAGGATTTTCTTAGAGTGTTGAAGAAAGGTAGACATTTGTCCGTTGCTTTCGAGTTTGTCCGTTGCTTTCGAGTTTGTCCGTTGCTTTCGAGACTAACCTGTTCAAGGCTGCAATTTTTCCATTCAAGCTTTGCACCTCTTTCACTGTCCTCGGTGGTTCTAACTCCATTATTGCTCATATCTTCTCCGGGTTAACCTCTATGCCTCTTTGGGACACCATGAAGCCCAAGAATTTCCTCGCCGTTACTCTGAATGCGCACTTGTTCAGATTCAGCTTCATGTTATATGACCAGAGGGTGTCGAAGGTCTCTTGAGGTCGTCTAGGTGGTCATCTTCGCACAAGCTCTTTACTAACATATCATCAACATAAACTTGTACGTTCCTCCTACACAGCAAAAGGAGAAGACCTAACAGAGAGCACTAGTGTGGTGCCGGCCAAATACCCTCCGAAGGTCAAGTTAGGACTATTCTCACAACTCTAGAATGCTCGAGAAAGGTAAATTATGCGTATCTTGATTGGTGAGGGTATAGAGGTTTTTATAGTAGCAGAAGGTTGACCTCTTTTCATTGGTATGGAAGTTTTTTCCTCATAGGAATACTCTTTATGCAATCTCAAACGTGATGGACAAGACATTTCCTTTATAGAGAAGATCTTCATTAATACGCATATCTTCTAGAATCCTCTTTGTGCTAGGACTCCATTTACCTTGGGATTCTATGGTGACTAAACGTGTGTCGCAAGTATTTCCCCTCTAGGGTTTCTAACCGCCATGTGGTTGCTCGATCTGTCTTTCTTGTATCCGTTCACTCAAGATCCATCCATAACATACCATGCCCTCGTTGGGCCCATCCTCTATCGGCCCAAGGAGGTGGAATCGTCAGGCCCATTTTATAGAGATCCATTAGCCTAGATTTTCACCCTCTTCACTTTTGATGCCATTTGCTTAATATTTTCCTTTTAAAAGTAAACTGTTTTCTCATAAGAACATTGTGGAGGCGCTCCTACTTTTTCTTTTTCTCATTTTCAAAATTGAAAAGGAAAAAAATAATGAGAGAGGGTGAAAAGTGTATATATATATATACACACACACACACACAACTCCCTTTGATGAGGTTTTAAGCTTTTTCTGGACTTTACTGAACTTATCAAGCAAAAATACATTGAGATAGTATTGCTCAATACATTGATACACGTAGGGTAGAAGCACACGTTGAAGTATATATATGTTGTAATTGCCTAATCTTCCTCTTACTTAAATTGCTTTACATCTGTCTCAAAACGTATATGATTGATTTACTTATAACCCAAAATGATTACAAAAACCCAGCATATATAGTGATAGTGGTGTGCAACTGCAACGCACTCGATCGGTGATCTCACTCTCACACTCGATGTTGTTCTGAGTGACTTACAAGCTACAATTTCAATCCTTGCTCAAATTCCCTTCTTTTTTCTTTTCTCTTTTTTAAGAACAGGGGCCGTGTAAGCAAAGGTCTTCTTTATTAGAACCAAAACTTGCATTTGAAATTGAAATGATGACTGTCTATTTCGAACACTGATTGTGAATGGGGTGGGTAACACGACAAACACATTTTTATGAATCTTTTCTCGTTCAAACTTATGTCATTTCTGTCCTTTCCTTCCTCTTCTTATCTTTTGTCTCTTTAATTTTTTTTTATAACCACTTCCAATCCTAACTTTATTTTTGGAAAAATGTTCAAACCAATCATTCAAAATCATAATTATTATCCAACCAATAATAGCTTAGCAATTTTTTTTAGTAATGTTACAGTTACAAACTATTTTAAATTTTTTTTACAAAATAATGATGTACCCAACTTCTTATTTGTTTTCATTTAAACCTATCATTAATATATTTTATTTATTAATTAATAATCACTCACCACATCATCAGTTTGTAATTTTTTTTATAGAATAATTTGTATCTCTAGCATTATACGTTTTTTTTTTTTTTAAAGTAAGAACAATTGTGTCATATATAAGTTATTAGAAGATTTGTGAAGTTAATTAAAATTTGACTAATTGTCCACAATACTTAACTATGATGGGCAAGTTAGACTATCACATATGGTAAACTTCAAGAATATTTTCTAGAAATTGTCCCAATACTTTTTTTTTTTTTTTTTTTTGGGGTCTAAAATTATTCAGCTGGCAGCCTAGCCTAGCCTAGCCTAGCCTGCCGAGTAGTGTTCAGACCGGACGAAATTATTTGGGTTTTAGCGTGTTTTAACCTAACTAGGCCTGACTAGTCAAAGTTTGGAGCTTGAATCTTCCAAGTTGAAACTTGAATGAAACACCACTTGGCATATAAAAAAAAAAAGAAAAGAAAAGAAACACCACTTGGCATGACTGCGATGTCTTTGTTTTCCAACATTTAAAATGATTATAGAACATCCAGGCTGGTTACTTCTGAGCAACTATGAGTGACAAATTCAGATGGGTAAGCAATTAAAGAATTCTTGAAGTCTTACGTTACTCCCACTCCTAATTTAAAGTTTTAAACTTTCCATACAATGTGTTGGCTCAAAAGTAAATGAGTGGGAAGGTGTGGCATTGACTGTGTGGTTTAAATCTTCCCTAACTAGGTCCAGAAAAAAATAAACTACAAATTTGATTTTCTTTCTGGATGACTTTCAAATTTTTGGTGTCTAAACTCTATACCACTGGCACTAGGGATGAGGATAGAAACAAACACATATAGTCAAAAAGCATATAGACCTGGTGATTACAATTGCTACCATTTAAAATCACCTAACCTGGAATATTTACAAATTTTGGTCAAAAAGAAAAACTCATGGTGTATGGTTATTAGATAATTTTCCAAAAATAAGTATCTTGTGTCTTTGACAAATCCTAGTGCTTAAGTCTTCCAATGACAGTTGTTACTCCTAAATTTGAAGTTTGAAAATTTCCCAAATTTGACTTTGAAACCGTAAGCATTGCCGTAGGGAGCTGATATACCAAATTTGACTTTGGTAGAATTATAGTAAAAAAAAAGTCGAAAGTGTTTGGTTGGTCAATTGCTTATTTGTTTGTCTTTTGAAAATTTGTTGCAAATCGCAAGCACGGGCAGACAAAAAGACTCGCGTCTATTTCATGCAAATCTACTTACTTTGACGTTTGACTTTTGATGAGGACTCTAAGATATTAATTAATAAAATATTTCTAGAATTTTTTTTTTTTGAAAGAAGAGAACAAAAATTATTTTTTTTTTATTTTTTTATATTTCCTAAAAAAGTTGTGTCAAATTTTTTTTAAAATTATTTATTTACAGTTGTCCTAAAAGCACCAATTAACATGATCCATCTTAAAAATCAAATAATAAATAATAAATAGGATAGGTTTGATATATTGAAAATTGTGATTATCAGTAATAGATAACTAAGCACTACTATCAACTGAAACAAAATATAATTAATTGAATTGTCTTTTGCTTAAAATTAATGTGGGAAATTTATTAAAAAAAACTTTATAATTCTATCATTGTGACAAATTAAATCACATATTTAATTATTTTTAAAAATCACACATTTGCAAATATGTTACTACTTTAAACCTCTATATTTTGCCAATAAAACTCCACATATGATCCCTAGTGTTTTATATGATTTCCAAATGTTTACCAAAATAGTACATGTGTAGGATTTGAAGTGGTACATTTGAAAATATGGAATTTAATTTCTCATAAGAATAAAATTAGAGGTTTTTTGTGGACTTTCCCACACAAAGAAAAAAAGGACAGCATATAATTGACAATTTCACTTACTTGAATATCTTGATTACTGATGGGCCCATAATTTAATAAAATCGTCCACTGTATGTGGACGATCAATAAAGACGGTATCATTATCATCACGATACTGAGAAACGCCACCTGACCAACCCAGCTAAGGACGACCGTTACGAGTAGCAGCATTTAACACCAATTCCGTTGAAGAAACGCCGGTTAACTTGACATCTGGCTCAAGCGTTACGAACCTAAGCAATAATGCCCCCATAATGACCCTGCCAACGGCTAGAAGGGCTCTATATATATCCTCAAGCAATCTCCAAGGGGGGGTAAGAAAATGAGTCTATTCACATATTCATTTTAGTTTTACTTGCTTTCCACTGCTTGTTGTGCTCATCTAACTTAATCATCGGAGGCGTTGTGGGCAACACCCCCACCGGTGACTCTTTCTTTGTGTTGCACCCCAGGGCTAAAACCAGCAGAGGACGAGATCATTCTGGACGAACATCTTGACTGACGATCTCAGCATCATCAATTACATAAAAAAAAATATGTATGAAATAAAAAATACATGTTTCATAAAAAGTTAAAACATGTTTAAAATTTTTAAGTAATTTTTTTTTTGAAACCTATTACGAGTCCTATACGTGAGGGAGACCCGTAGATAACAAATTGTTTGTTTTGTGTACAACCTTTCTTGGCTAGGTTTTTGCACACTTATTCACTCTCATGAATTTGTAATCAACCGTGCTCTGTTGGAATACTTAAGGTCTGTTTAGATACCACTTATTTTGTTGAAAACTGAAAATACTATAATAAAATAATTTTTAAATGTGTGAATAGTACCATGAGACCCAATTTTAATATATTTTTTTGAATGAAGTAGTTGTGGGTCTCGTGAACAATGCATGGGACTCACTGAACAATGTATAGTGTCTTCTAAACAATGCCTGAACAGCGCATAGTGCACGGGACCCCGTGTAATCCGCGTGCTAAAAAAAAAAAAGGAAAGACGCAAACGCACAAACGCCTCTCACAAAACACAATCCAGACACTCATTTAGAGGAGTTTTTGTAACCACTATTATATAGATTTTTCATTTAAATTTGGAGAGAACTTTGGCATTCACACAATCTTACATCTGTAGGTGCCATTAACCTCCAGCAAAACCAATAGCATAAGTTGCAGAAGTTCCATAAAATGAAATTGTAGGGTCGGTTTTTGTAGCCCAAGTCCAAGAAGGATGGATTATGAGCCCAATGAACTCAAAACAATGAATTTGTAGAGAGTGGGCGAAAGAGCTGGGCTGGTTGCAAATTAAACAGTGATTAGTTATTGAAAGGGACAAAATCTTTGGAATGTCTTATGTGATTGGACGGGCTGAATATGGTCCGCAGACGTCCGAGTAAACGAGTCCATCATTTGTACGGGCCTTTAATGGACGGATCTGATGTGAACGGGCCAGCTATGGACGGAGTGAAGGAAGGTGGGCTGGTTGTCCAGGGGCCTGTTGGACCCCTCATGGGGGATATTTTGGCCCACTCTCCTAAGGGCCCAAATAGAGTCCTTGCGCTAGTAGGACTCCGGAAATCTTGCATATTTGGTAAAGATCTTCCATATAAGGAGGAGATCTGTCCATCACGTTTAGGATTCTACGAAGAGAGTCCTATAAGGAAAAGACTTCCGCGCCAAGAAAAGGATGTCAACCTTATGCTACTATAAAAGCCCCAATACCCTCACAAACCAAGGTACGCATGATTTTACCTTCTCTAGCACTCTAGAGTTGTGAGAATACTTTCTGACTTAACCTTCGGAGGGTGTTTGGCCGGCACCACACCGGTGTCCTTCGATAGGTTTTCTCCTTTGTTTCGTGCAGGTTAACATACAAGCGAAAGGAGCATCGTGCGACTCATTGGTGAATTTCCTTGATTCATCAGTTGGCGCCGTCTGTGGGAA
>NW_027069486.1:475486-549378 GCF_002906115.3 Quercus suber | reverse complement strand
CTGATGAATCAAGGAAATTCACCAATGAGTCGCACGATGCTCCTTTCGCTTGTATGTTAACCTGCACGAAACAAAAGAGAAAACCTATCGAAGGACACCGGTGTGGTGCCGGCCAAACACCCTCCGAAGGTTAAGTCAGAAAGTATTCTCACAACTCTAGAGTGCTAGAGAAGGTAAAATCATGCGTACCTTGGTTTGTGAGGGTATTGGAGCTTTTATAGTAGCATAAGGTTGACATCCTTTCTTGGCGCGGAAGTCTTTTCCTTATAGGACTCTCTTCGTAGAATCCTAAACGTGATGGACAGATCTCCTCCTTATATGGAAGATCTTTACCAAATATGCAAGATTTCCGGAGTCCTACTAGCGCAAGGACTCCCAATACCCTCACAAACCAAGGTACGCATGATTTTACCTTCTCTAGCACTCTAGAGTTGTGAGAATACTTTCTGACTTAACCTTCGGAGGGTGTTTGGCCGGCACCACACCGGTGTCCTTCGATAGGTTTTCTCTTTTGTTTCGTGCAGGTTAACATACAAGCGAAAGGAGCATCGTGCGACTCATTGGTGAATTTCCTTGATTCATCAGTTATGGTGTTTAAGTATCCATTGACACAAGATCAGGCTCATCTTACTTGACAAATGTGTGTCCGAAGAGGTATGCTATTTAATGAAAGATGATTACAACTCTTGGAGCTACAGTAAAATTATCTCCTCCTTTTCTCCCTCTTTTTCTCGATCCCCATTATCAGAGACCTCTTCTCCTTATATAGCACCCTCCCCCATCATCTTCATCGTCCACTTGTTCTTTATCTAAGCATCCACTTGAGTGCATGTCCCATCAGGTATTCTCTTTACGTCTCCGTGAGTGGTAGTAGCTGAGATTACACTGTTCAGGGGTCTTCTTCACATTAATATGACCAGAAAAGCAGCTGTAGTGCATTTAATGTGGTGGTGGCAGCTTTTCCTTGAGATATTTCCCCGTCCTTATTATCTCTAGGTATGCCCAGAGTTTATCTTTGTCGTTGGGATTGCCAGAGCGCTCATTCGGACCTTCCATTTGTTGGCTTGGTCAAGACTATTCGTGTCTGAGGAATAGAACCTCTTTGGACAAGAGTTGATCTCTTCGGATGTTACTCTTCCTACATTTCTGGGTCGGTTGCGTTCAGATGAATTCTACCCCGACCCGTTATTCCTCTTCGGACATACAGGATTCCTCAAGACAGGGCCCCCAGCTCAATAGGTATGTCTGGGATTTTACCCCCCCACAGAAATCATTTTAATTAATTCATCAAATCTAAAGGTTTTTTTTTTATTTTTTTTTATTTTTTTTTTATAATTAATATATACACAAAATCTTGCATTTCTACCTTAACACTCAGGTAAGTGTTTGCATCAATCCTAACAAAGAGACCTATTTTAGATCATAGCTTTTTGAAAATCCGTACATCATAGAATTCTATATGTAACCCCAAAAGTCTTAGTAATATAGCGATCCACAAAAATGTAGCAAAGGAAATCCTATTCTCGATGATGGATATCCGAGAAATGTTGCCCTCCGTTATAACTGCTTAATGAAAAATGCTAGAACTTTACATTGGAAGCTTTAAAATCCTAACCCATCCAAAAAAGTAAAAACAAAACGAGCTTTTAGAGTCCATTTGATTGGAGAGATGAAAAAGTGGGAGCATGGAAAAGATATTAATTTCCTTCATTTATGTTTGGTTATGGATGGAAAAATGGAGGGATGAAAAAAATGAATTTATATAAATTTACTCATAAGCATTTATTAAAAAATGATGTTCAATTAAAACAAAAAAAGGTGGCAAATAGCTAACAAAAAGACAATCACCCAAATTTATTAAAAAAGAAAAATCATGCTCAGAAAAGAAGAAGAAGAAAAAACTACAAAAAATATTAATAAAATATCTCATCCAATTAAACCCAAAAAATAAGAAATAAATAAATAAAAGAAAAGCAAAACAAAAGAACCTGTATACAGGCCCAGAACGCACAAGAAAATATTGCAAGACAAAAAAAGGTCTATCACGCAAGATAAGAGCAAAACAAAATATATAAATAAAAAAAGAAAAAAAAAGAAAAAGAAAAAGAAAAGAAGACTAGCAAGTCTAGCACGTAAAAAAGAAAATATTGCCAAAAACTAAAATAAAAACAAAAATAAAAACAAAAATAAAAACAAAAACTAGCAAGTCTAGCACAAATAAAGGAGGAAGGACACTAGAGTCATTGATTGTAACTATTTTGGTCTTTCTATTTTTTTTCCAAGCTGGGGAGATATAATTTTGGTAAGCCAGGGGTAAAAAACACCTGTCCGCACCAATTTTCTGTCCTCCTCCTCTCATCACATATAAATAAGAAATAAATAAATAAAAGAAAAGCAAAACAAAATAACTTGTATACATGCCTAGAACGCACAAGAAAATATTGCAAGACAAAAAAAGGTCTAGCACGTAAGATAAGAGCAAAACAAAATATATAAATAAATAAATAAAACAAAAAAAAATAATATATATATATTATATATTAGTTTTTCTCATTTGTGTTTGGTTGGGAGGGTAGAAAAGTGGAGAGACGAAAAAAAATTTTGTTTGGTTGAGAAGAAAAATGAGAAGTTTGAAAATAGAATTTGTATAAAACAAAAAGTAACACATTATACTTTTGAAAAAAATTGTTTATAGATGTGCACTTCATTAAAATAAAAGAGCACAAGAAATTAACCTAAAACTGTTTTCTTTAATAAAAAATTAAAAAAAAAATTGATGAGAAAAGAACATATTAGCACTTTTTTTTTTATAAAACGAGAAGGAAATGGGTTCTAAACGCTAGACAAAGACCCAAAGAAATTAAATAGAGAGAGAGAGAGAGAGAGAGAGAGAGAGAGAGAGAGGACAACACATTTAGAAGCAGTAGACCCAAAATAATAATAATAATAAAATTAATTCAGTAAAAAAAAAAAACAAAAAACAAAACAAAACAAAACAAACAAAGAAGCCAACACATCTAAAAGCTTATTACTGGGCAGATAGGGTATTTTTGTCCAAAAGCAACAAGGTTTGCTCCTTGTTTTCTCTCCTTTAATATTCCCAATTTGGGGAGATTTAGTTTTGATAGGTCTGGATAATAGGGCCTCTCCAGTTTTCTCTCCCTCACTCCCTTTCCAACCAAACACTCTTCTCAACCATTTTCTCTCCCATTTTCCTCCTTTTTTTTTTTTTTTCTTTTTTTTGTTTATCTTCCCCAAAATCATCACAACCAAACATACCAAAAATGTCCATTTGGTTAGGGGTGAAAAAGAGATGATAGAAAATAGGGAGAGAAAAGTGAAGAGAAAACTAATTTTATGTGGTAAGAGGGGGAGGATAGAAAATTGGTGCAGTTAGGTGTTTTCTCCCCTTGGCCCACCAAAATTATCTCTCCTCAATTTGGAGAAAAAATAGAGAGAGGGAGAGAGAGAAATATTTATAGTCAATGACTAAACTATCCTTCCTCTTTTTTTTGTGCTAGACTTGCTAGTTTTTGTTTTTTTTTTTTTTTTTTTTTTGACAATATTTTTCTTTTTACGTGCTAGACTTGCTAGTCTTTTTTTNGAGAGAGAGAAGAGAGAAGAGAAGGAGAGAGAGAGAGAGAGAGAGAGAGAGAGAAGGACAACACATTTAGAAGCAGTAGACCCAAAATAATAATAATAATAAAATTAATTCAGTAAAAAAAAAAAAAAAAAAAAAAAACAAAAACAAAACAAAACAAACAAACAAGAAGCCAACACATCTAAAAGCTTATTACTGGGCAGATAGGGTATTTTTGTCCAAAAGCAACAAGGTTTGCTCCTTGTTTTCTCTCCTTTAATATTCCCAATTTGGGGAGATTTAGTTTTGATAGGTCTGGATAATAGGGCCTCTCCAGTTTTCTCTCCCTCACTCCCTTTCCAACCAAACACTCTTCTCAACCATTTTCTCTCCCATTTTCCTCCTTTTTTTTTTTTTTTCTTTTTTTTGTTTATCTTCCCCAAAATCATCACAACCAAACATACCAAAAATGTCCATTTGGTTAGGGGTGAAAAAGAGATGATAGAAAATAGGGAGAGAAAAGTGAAGAGAAAACTAATTTTATGTGGTAAGAGGGGGAGGATAGAAAATTGGTGCAGTTAGGTGTTTTCTCCCCTTGGCCCACCAAAATTATCTCTCCTCAATTTGGAGAAAAAATAGAGAGAGGGAGAGAGAGAAATATTTATAGTCAATGACTAAACTATCCTTCCTCTTTTTTTTGTGCTAGACTTGCTAGTTTTTGTTTTTTTTTTTTTTTTTTTTTTGACAATATTTTCTTTTTACGTGCTAGACTGCTAGTCTTCTTTTTCTTTTCTTTTTTTTATGTTTCCATTTTTTTATTCTCCCAACCAAACGGACCCTTAGAGTTCATGCGGGAGTTTTTAATCTTCATTGTACTTTATGTAAGGAATATTCTTCTTTTCACTAGTCTTACTAAGGTTGTTCACAAAGTTACACTCAACATTTCATAGATATAAAGATCATCATATATCTCATAATTCAAATGCAACCAAACAATTGAAAATAACTATTCCAATTTTAGATCTATCCTTGTGTGTTAAATGTTCTCTCAAAGTGTGTCTTTTTACCACTTTTTAAAAAATATTATTATTTGGGACTAATAGGACATAGTTTGCCTAGCTAGTAACATCTCCAGCAATGAAAGGAAAAATTCTGCCAAAAAATTAGGAGACATATCGAAGAATTGAATTAAGTGACTGATTGGATACAAATGCGTCTGGGTTTGTGCATGTGCTATGCATTTTTCAGTGGGTCTCGTGCACTGTTCATAGGACCTGTAAATACTTTATTTAGCTAAAAAAAACTTTAAATCTAGGTCCTACGATATTATTTACACATTTAAAAATTATTTTGTTATAGTACTTTTAGTTTTCAACAATTAACAATATCTAAATAGAGCCTAAATGC
This sequence comes from Quercus suber, assembly GCF_002906115.3. NCBI lineage: Eukaryota > Viridiplantae > Streptophyta > Magnoliopsida > Fagales > Fagaceae > Quercus > Quercus suber. The sequence continues at coordinate 544,391 of NW_027069486.1, read as the reverse complement.
TTTTCTAAATATATGTTAATTTTTGAAGATCACAAGAAAAAAGGAAATTATGCACTCTTACGGGATGGGCACTTTGTCCTCTAACAGGGGTCTGGGCCCCCTATATAGGACCCATGGTAGGGCCTACACCTTGGGGGGAGGGATATAGACAAATTAGAGAGATAATTACCAATAAACCAATCAGAGATTGGAATGAATGCAAGTGTAAACATGTAAATTTTAATTTATTTCACTATCTTTTCTTGTTTTTTTCTTCTTGGAAGGTAAAATATATAGAGATTTGTAATGCTATTTCAAAAATAATGGTTCCCCATTATATGTCAAGCTTTTTTATTTTATTTTATTAATTTGATAGTGGGGGAGGAAATTTAAATTCTACACTTTTAAAACATAAAAAAAAATATTTTTTTTTTGAGAAGAAAAAAAAATCTTATTAATTAAGTTAAAAGACTCTTGGCAACGTTAATAAAAAGAAGTTTTCTGATATAATCCTATTATTTAAGTGTTACTTTTAATGCCATATGAAAAAGAAAAAGAAATGGACAAATGTCATACCAACCATTATTCTCTCTTTTTCTTTTAAATATTTATTTAAATTCATTATTCAATAATTTATTACAATTTACACAATTGAATATAATATTTTAATTTTATTAAAAATAAATCTCAACATAACAAAACAATTTAAGCTAAGTTCCAAAATTCAAAGTAAATCATACAAATAAACTTAAAATAATTAGATATTTTAAACTATTTACAGAGTAAGTGGTTTTTTTGTTTTATTTTTATTTTTTTACAAGATAGAATTTTTCCTCTAGCCTAATTTAAGTTAGTTTGGTTATTTTGATTGAAAATTTTGTCAACCTCAAACCAAAGCAACCAATGCTTCAAGAAAAAAAAAAAAAAAAACTCAACCCAATCAATCAACACATAAAAAAATAAAAAATAAAAAATAAAAGATAAAACTCTTTGCATCGGATCAAGTCAGATTCGTGTTGGAGTTTTGAATGCATGTATATGACACGAATATGAGCAGGTAATTATAGTGTGGTATATGGGGGGAGGGGGTAAATAGTGTGGTACATGTCTTACTTTTTTGAGAAAACCAGTGTCTTACTTCTAAGGACTGTCGACAGCCTGACACTTATATATTGCTCTAGATCAAAGTCTCTGAAGATTTTATTTTGTTTTTTAAAAAGATTGGGCATCTGCAAGAAAATAGTAAAGCATTGTCCAAATCCAGGCAACGGTCATTAAATTATTATTATTAAAAGGGTCATTAAAATTAAATGTACAAGACGAAGTAGTAGGCTAGTTCTTTTATACTAGCTAGTATTTAGAAAGACATGACTAAATACACAGAATAAACAGCTCAGCCTTAGTCAACAGTCTTCTGTATTTAAAATTAGGCTACAGTTGTGATGCTATAGAATGCAACCATATCCTCAAAGAAAGAAAGGGTATATATATAGTTGAAAATTTTGTTGCATATGAATATCAGAATCTATTGCATCATCCATCATAAGAAAAAGGAGTTTTTGTAAATAAACAATTCAAAGTTTTTAAGAATCACTCAAAGTGTCTTGTGACAAACCCATTAGGGGAGAGCACTTGTTTCTCCCCCACCCCCCCAAAAAAAAACAAAAAAAACAAAATTAATCATTAACCCAAAAAAGAAAATAAGAAATAGAAAAAAAAAATAGTGGCCTTGTTGCCAATAAATTAAATACTCCACCCAAAGACAAAGAAAAGAAAAGAAGAGAAAATCAAAATCCCACTACCACAAAAAATCAGAACTAACTCTCCCTACATTGATTTTGATATATTTTTTTTTCCTTTGCTTTGGTCTCCAGCTCTCAGTCCTAACTTCTAACTCTCCTCAACGTACCAATGATGTAACCGGACCGACCAACCGAACCACATGTAGACCCCACCCCCAAAAAAAGAAAAAGAAAAAAAGAAGAAGCTATTCATTGCTTTGTGGTCCCCACCACCCCCACGTTCTCGTTCCCATTATTTTCAGCCCTTAACGTCCTACCCTCCCACGTGTACCTCTCCCTCCAATTCCTAGCCCTTTTTTTTCTCCGAGATTTCAGATTTCTACGAGAAAATGAAATCCAACGATGGAAAACAAATAACGTAAGGTATGGGAAAACACACGCAATTAATACCCAAACTAACTATCCCTACATTGATTTTGATATATTTTTTTTTCCTTTGCTTTGGTCTCCAGCTCTCAGTCCTAACTTCTAACTCTCCTCAACGTACCAATGATGTAACCGGACCGACCAACCGAACCACATGTAGACCCCACCCCCAAAAAAAGAAAAAGAAAAAAAGAAGAAGCTATTCATTGCTTTGTGGTCCCCACCACCCCCACGTTCTCGTTCCCATTATTTTCAGCCCTTAACGTCCTACCCTCCCACGTGTACCTCTCCCTCCAATTCCTAGCCCTTTTTTTTCTCCGAGATTTCAGATTTCTACGAGAAAATGAAATCCAACGATGGAAAACAAATAACGTAAGGTATGGGAAAACACACGCAATTAATACCCAAAAACTGAACTCGGAGTAAAGAAACAACCCATCAATCCCTCATTGACCAAAGACCAAAGGCCTAAAGAATAATACCATGAAAAATTCATATAATAATTAATAAAATAAACAAAAAGTTAAATAGTGACGTCAGCGAACCTTTGACTCATTTTTCGCTCTCCTTTAAACCCACCACTCTCTTGTCATCTCTATCCCCCTCCTCCCTCTCTCTCTCTCTCTCCCTTCTTTGTCTCTTTCTTTTGCACCAAACTTTCTCGGTGAATTTTCTCGCCCTCCAAACAGAATTGTAAAAACTGAAAAAAATGGTGAGGGATGGTTTGTACATAACGGTGCCGAGTTTCTTCAGGTGTCCGATCACGCTGGACGTGATGAAGTCACCGGTGAGTCTGTGCACCGGAGTGACTTACGATAGGTCCAGTATCCAGCGGTGGCTGGACAATGGTAACAACACGTGTCCGGCCACGATGCAAGTCCTTGACAGCAAGGAAATCGTCCCCAACCGCACACTACAGCGCCTAATCCAGATCTGGTCTGACTCGGTCCGTAAGGGCCGACTTGACTCGCCCGAGTCACCTCCTTCTGTACCCTCGCTAGACCAAGTAAAGGACCTAATCGAGGACCTCTCGAGCCAAACAGAAAATAACAGTTCCTTGGAATCCCTGTCGAAGATTCTTTGCTTCGCGAGGGAATCGGAGGAGAACCGAAAGTCTCTGGCGAGAATGGACGGCTTCATTGTCATGCTCGTTGAATTTCTTGGCAATGCCGGTGAAGGAACGTGTAGAAATTACAACCACCATTTTCTTGAACAAGTGGTTATGGTTTTGGAATCGGTACTGAGCAAAGTCGAAGAACAAGAGCAGCTGAGGGATTTGTTTTTGAAGACGGACCTCGATTCCTTAGCCTCAATTCTTCAGGTTTTACAGCAAGGAAGCACGGAGGCGAAAATCGCATCGGCTAGGGTTTTGGAAACAATCGCAAACGACGCCGAATCGAAGCTCATAATCGCAGAAAAGGAAAACTTAATAGAGGAATTACTCAAACTAATATCTCCAGAAAACGAATCATCTGTAATCGAAGCAGGACTGTCATGCTTGATCCGAATCTCAATGCCTAAACGAGCGAGATCGAAACTGGTCCAACTCGGGGCAATAAAATCGGTGGCGAAACTGATTTCGGATCCGAACCCGTCATCAACGGTGTCGATAACAGAAAAATCGCTGAAGGTGATGGAAACGATGTCGTCGACCAAAGAAGGTCGGTCGCAAATATGCGAGGACGTGGCATGCATAGCGGCAATAGTCCAGAAGGTTCTGAAAGTATCGAGTGCAGCGACGGAGCACGCGGTGACGATACTTTGGAGCGTGTGTTACTTGTTCCGTGACCAGAAGGCACAAGACGTAGTGGCCAAAGCCAATGGGTTAACCAAGATTTTGTTGCTAATGCAAAGCAATTGCTCGCCTTCTGTTCGCCAAATGTCTGCTGACATGCTCAAGATCTTTCGTGTCAATTCCAAGTCTTGCCTTTCTAGTTATGATACTAAAACCACACATATCATGCCGTTTTGATGTCATACTGTGCCTGTGCCTGTGCCTGTGGAGCCCCTTAATTTGTAATTTTTTTTCTTTTCTCTTTTTTAGTTTTAGCTAGTGAAACCAGTAAATTTCTCTTTCTGTTTTAAGAGATGGAAAGGGGAAAAAGAATATTTTCATTTGTAAATCAAAAGGAAATTTTGGTTTTTAGCAGTTCAATACACGAGTTAAAAAAAAAAAAAAAGAATTCATTTGATTTAGAATTATGGGGGTTTCGTTTCTTTTCTTGTAAAAATTTGTATTCTGACTCTAATTTTTTTTTTTACATTGAATATTGCAAATTCAAGTTTTTAAGTTCTGTTTCTTGAATGGAAGTGAGAAGTTTGGGATTCTTCAAGTCACTGTAAATTGTATGGATACAGGATGTTGAAATATAGAGAGTGAACAATTTTATAATCTTAAGGTCCTCCGTGCTCATGAGCAAAATTTCTGGTCTCGGAGAAAGAGAAAATTCAACACCATTTGTTACAATGGAAGAGGAACAATATTATTAATGCAAGCAAAAACCAAAATAGTTGTGGTAAAAATTTCTTTTTATCTAAACCAAAACATCCTCAAAATAAAAATCAAACTTCTTTTGCATTTCTTGGGTTTTCAGAAGTATTGAGTTTTTTGTTGTCTGGCACTAGAAAAAAAGAAAAAGGTAATTGAAATGAAATAAAAATAAAATTGAACAAAAAACATAGATAGGATGAGCAACTTTGAGAGCAGAATATGCTGGATGTTTATAAACATTATCATCTTGGGAGGGGATATCGAATAAACATGTGATGGATAACAAAATGGCTTTGCAATGGCAAGGAATGCACAATTATTTGTTTACTAATTTTTTTTTTTTTTTTTTTAAAAAGGACTAATCTGCTGGAGAAAAAAAGGCTGGAAACTTAACGACAGAGAGTACCAACTTTGGGTAGATCTTTGATTGATTAATTAGAAATAAAGCAAACCAAAATTTAGAGCAAGACAGGGAGACAGAGTGCCGCATTAGCTTTGCTGACTGTAATGTTAACTTTCTCTTTCGCTTAAAAATTGTTTGATTGCACGAAGGAATGAAAGTGATCGGAATCCTAATCGAAAAAGAAATGTCTTAAAAGAGAGAAAGATATACAAGTTTGACCATTTCAATTCCATGACTACTATAATAAGAAAATAAAATAGGCCATTGAGAATGCACACCCTTTTTCATCAGCAATTAGATTTATTCAACTCCATCATAATAAAAAAATAATTAATTCATAATCTCGGAGATATAATAAAACTAAGGAAACATGTGTGGCCAAACCTAGTTTGTTCTTTACTGAATTTTTTTTATTCTCATTCTTTTTTCTTTTTTTCTTTTTCTTTAGCATTATAGTATATATGTATGTAGGTCTTATTTGCGCATTGGATCATGTGTGCTTTGATGACCACTATTGTAATATGTTTTTTGGAATGCAAATTTTCGGTCGTTTTTAGTGGATGTGTCATGATTCCATGGGGGGACCATGTTGGGACATGGACATCTCACGTGACCTTCTCCGCAATTTTGAAGAAAAAACACCCTTGGGGCAACTTCATACTGAAGCCCTGATCGGGGAAAAACAAATTATTATATATAAAATTTAAAATTTTTATTATTTTTTCACCCATAAAAGAACGGACAAAGTTTGCTTATAGATTAAGATTACAACTTCACTCAATATATTTTCATTAGATATGAATTTTAACAAATCTACTATTGAATTACATTTTCTTCTGATTTTCTTCATGCTTGCAAAATTTCCAGAAAATTAAAGTTCAATAGTATATCAATTGTTTAAATTACAAGTTTTTGTAATAATAAATTATGCATAAAAAATAAGTTTATGGATCATATAGTAAATAATATCTGATTGGTACTGATGAAGCTAAATTTGTCAATTGATTGGTTTGTCCAAATAGAATCTAATGAAAATGACCTCGCTTCCTACACAAGTATAATAAGAGGGTTTCTCTGTAAAGGGTTATCAGCGTGGTACGAGCCAATGAACCTCTGATGATAAAGTTAGATATTTGATGAGAGAGTAAGAAATGAGAATACTATAACGTATGTTGTCTGTACATTTGTTTAGGTTTTTAGGTGATTTATATAGGTCTCTGCCTTTCTAGCCGTTGGAGGTTTTCAATGGTGGCTTAAATGCCTTCTCGTAACATCTTTGGTGATTTAATGAGGTGATTTGAAGACCCTTCCAATGGCCATGTTTGTGCGTTCATCGATGTGTAATGGTTCATGCATTGAATGCTTTTTTTTTGGTGTTTTGGTCGTCTAGTGAACTCTTTGGATGATGGGAATTTCTAGGTTTATCATCTGCCCCCTATTCTGTGATCGTCATTACGATCTTAGGAATGCGAAAGGTCACCCTATGCTAGGCATGGCTTCTGAGATTCCGTTTCTTTCGCATTTAATGCGATGTGATGGCATTGAAAGCTTCGTGGCCACATGTTTCCTGTTGATTGGCTGGACATGGTGTGCCTCTCAACAAGACCTTTCGTTTTCCCACGATTTTTTCGGTTTTCAGAACAATTTTTTTAAGAACCCTTGCTTCTCTTCTCTCTTCTTTACTTTTTCTGTTTCTTCTCCACTTCTTCTACAAATTCTCTTCCTTTGAGCTCGAGTCTCTTAGCTTCCTTTCTCAGGTATGATTTTTCCTCTTTTTGCTTAAATTCTGTTCCTTTTCATGCGTTAATGGTTGATTATTATGAAATTAGGCATGTATGTCCTTCTGTTTCTTTCTTCTCTGCCCGTCTAAGGGCTTTTCTTGTGTCTTCGAGTGCTCATCACCCCCACGTTGGTCTTTTGTCTCTAGGGATAGTGCGTTTAGGCTTGTTTTGACTGACTTGTACCCCTTATTGCATCGTTCCCTAAATTGGTATCATCTATTGTGTGAGATGTTTGGGGTAGAGAGGGACGGTTCTATGGTCAGGTCGAGTGAACTAGAGATAGGTTTATCGTCCAGTGATAAACCCATGGAAGTAGAGGTAGATACCGATGCTTCAAGACCTTCTTTCTTAAAATGCGATTCTCTAAATGCTTCATCCTCTTCCAAAGCTAGGGCCTTTCATGCCTTCAAGGAGAAGTGCAATTTGGACAAGGAACTCCTTTTTAGGTCTAGGGATAGGTTCCATTTTCCAAATGAGACCAGGATTCGTTTGACTCGTCAAGATGAAAAAGCTTTCTTCTTCGCATACGGTGAAGTGTGTTTTTATGAGGCCACATTTTTTAGCGGTCTTAGGTTCCTCGTCCACCCTTTTATAATGGAACTCCTCCATCATTTGATTATAGCTCCTGGGCAACTTATGCCGAACTCATGGAGGATTGTTATTAGACTTATGTAGATATGGTTGATCATCCCTAATGGGGATATGATTAGGTTGGACGAGTTCGTACACCTATATCGTTTGAAAAAGTCCAAAGAGTTTGGGTATTACAAACTTGTACCTTGGGATAAGAAAGCTAGGCTCATTGTTGATTTCCCCTCGTCCTTCCATTATTGGGAGTCTAGATATTTCTTTGTTTCTGGTGTTGGTAGGGAGACTCCCTCTGATGACCTTTGGGGTGATGTTCCTAGGCTATTGCATAGATGGGGACTTCAAAACTTGGTGCATTGTTTTTCGTGAGAAATCTTTTGATGATTTTTTTTTTGTTGTCCAATTGCAGTTCTAAATCCTTTTCCTTTTTTTTTTTTTTTCATTTCTAAATCTTTTGATGATTTTTTTTTTGTAGAGATTTTGATACTGTTTTTTATGGATTCAGAGATTTTGGTATTGTTATTGTGTTGATTTTTCTGGTACTTGGATTATTTGTAAAGGGTATTATAAAGTAACGATGTTTGGTTGTTAGGGATTATAACCACTCAAATAAAATTAATTTTTGAGAAAGAGAACTCACAGAATAGAGGGAGAATAAGGGGAAAGGAACAAGACAGAAAAGAGAGAGGAAAAGAGAAAAAGAAAGTAACGTTGTTAGGGATAAAGTTGTCTTTTGAGGACCAAATTGGTGGATTTTAAAATGTTTTGAACTTACTTAGTATTATCACAAACTTTGGGTAGGTTTATGAAATTTACCCAATTAATTAATTCTCAGTATGGCTATGAATTGGCTTAAAAAAAAAAGACTCAACCCTTCTAAATATTTTACATACCAAACATGTTAAATATTAGAAATGTCAGCATGAGCTGAAAATTAGATCTGAAAATTTTGATTTCATAGATCTTAACAGATTCAGCTTCTGTCGAGCTTCTGTCAAGTTTCATTCTTAAATCTCGACAGATACTGTTTTTGTCGAGGTATCTATCGAGCTTTAATGAACAACTCTTCTTCACTTGTTTCTTAGTCAGATTTGCATGGCTTTAATACTTAACTTGAACACCTGTTTCTTGAAGTACTAAACCCATCCTAGATTTACCCAATTACAAGTAAAGTGCATTTTGTCAAAAGATTAGCCAATTACATAAAATATGTCCTTAATAGTTCTATAACTATCCATGTCACAATTTTGAGCCAAAATGTTACATAGTTTTCATTAACAAAAGCACAAAAAATGCAAGAACTTTATTTACTCGCATTTGCTCATTTAAACCACAACAACATGAACCCCAAAACACAAAACAAAACAAATAACCCCAATATAATATTGATCATAGCTCTATAGGTAACCATGTCACAAATAAAAGCCAAAATTTTACGTAATTTTCATTGACAAAAGCAGGAAAAAAAATACAGGAACTTTATTTTCTCACTTCTTTGTATTTGAACCACAACAACATGAACCAAAAAACACAAAACAAAACAAATAAACCCAATGCATTTTTGATCATAGCTCGATAAGTATCCATGTCATAATTAAAATCCAAAATCTTACATAATTTTCATTTACAAAAGCAGGAGCTTTATTTACTCAACTCTGCGCATTTAAACCATGACAACAAAAGCCCCCAAACACAAAACAAATAAAACCAATGCATTGCGTATCATAGCTATACAAGTATCCTATCAATGTCACAATTTATAGCCAAAATGTTACATAATTATCATTAACAAAAGCATTAAAAACTCATGAACTTTATTAACTCTCAACTACACATTTTTTTCTTCAAACCCAAAAAATTTACCAATCTTCACTAACCCCAAAAAAAAAAAAAAAAAAAAAAAACTCTTATCTTACCTGCTTAGCTTGCTTCCCAAATACAAAGAGCATTGCATCAATCACATTGCTTTTCCCACTGCCGTTCGGTTCAACAACTACTGAAAAGCTCTAATTATCCCAAACAAACAAAAAAATTTGAAATTCTAATGAAAATTTGAATCGTTACAAAACTTTTCCTTTGAATGTTTTATTTTATTGGCATCCAAAAGGGGGGGGGGGGAGGGGAGTGGGAATGCTAACCTTGTGGAAAGGACCGACGCATTGGCTAGCGTAGGATTTATAGTTTCGCATCACCATCTCTTTGATGAACAGTCTCAGGGCTCCGGAACTTGGCTCCGCCGAGCCCGACCCATCCGCCATCAACTCTTCCCCGATTCCACGAGAAATGGAAGTTTAAGTGTGAAAGAGAGAGAGAGAGAGAGAGAGAGAGAGAGAGAGAGAGAGAGAGAGAAGTGGGTTTGCTAAGTGGGAAGTTGTTTTTGTGGGTTTGAAATAAGATAAAAGGGTATATTTGGCATTTCACTTTTTTAAAAGTTTAAAATTTGCTCGACTTTTTTATCGGAATCCGATCGGTCGAATCCATACCATTTAATTTATCAGGTCTCGTCTGGGCCTATAAATTTTCTCTTATAAAATTTACAACCCCAATTCAATTTGTTGAAATTTCCTTTTAGCATTCCAAATCAAGAAATTGGTCCAATTGCAAACCCACTTACACATATACATTGTGTATCAAAATGTGACTCAATCTCATTAATCAAAATTTCTAAGAATTTCATTAATCAAAATTTCAATGAATAGACTCTTACATTAATTGAAAATAGATCCCTATCTTTTTTTTTTCTTTTTTTTCTTTTTTTTTTAATTTTTAAATACTAATAAGCAATAGGTCATGAGTCATAAGATATTGACGTGCTCTCTCATAAAATCTAAACAAAATATCTAATTACAAGAAAATTTGTCAATTGAAAAGGCCAAAATTAGTGTCAATCCAAATCTCTTCCTTGTCTGCTACTACTTGCTCCTTCATTGTTCTCCCTTGTTTTGACCACAACAAGAGCTAGGCAAAGTTGATCTTCATTACCAACTCTAAAAGACCAAATTTGGATTACTTGGTTAAGCTTTTTGCTAAGATCATTTTTTCCCACCACCTCATTCCAAGATTTTATCATCACATAGCTTGAGCTTTTCTTCCCTAACTCCTTGGGCATGTCCCATAGCCTCAAAACAATTTGATTTACCTTATCGGAGGGCTCCATGAATGAGACTTCCATTGTTTGTTGTTGATCCAAATATTCTCTTTCTACCTCTCTTAAAAACTACCATTGATTTGGCTTAAAGGCATGGACAACCGAGCGTTATGTCGGTTTAGGTCAGTCTTAGTGAGAGGTTTCTGTATGACCAAAACTATTTGGGTTCCACCCATTGTGTCAATGATATTCTGGAAATGCAGTTTTGGTGATGGGTTTGAGAGTGAAAGGGTTGGGTTCAATTTGGGCTTCTTTGGTGGCTTTTCTTCGCTTATGGGTTATAAGCTTCAAATCTTGACAGCTGTGGCCATCAATTAGTCTAGGTGGTGTGGGTTTGGGAGACTTTTTTGCAGATAAGAGCATAGATTCAAAGTGGTTGGAAACAGCAATGGAAGAAGCAACAGAGATTCCCAAATTGGGTTTCATGGGTGAGATTATTTTGAGGCGTGCTATGATCTTGGGGGCAACACAAGCAAAACCCACTAGTAGTAGCGAAGCTTTCAATTCCAAATCTACAATGCCAGTGGGTTGAGAAAACATCTTCCTTTTGATGTTCCAATTTGGCAATTGGCAATGGGTATGGGGCTTAGAAGAACCAAGATTAGATCTTTTTCTTTGGAAGGAAATCCAAGTGGGTTTGAAACGATATTGGAGTTTCTTCTCTTCTGAAGTCAGTGGCAGAGAGGGTTTGTTAGGGAGGAATAGAATCAAGTCCTTCAAAACCCTAAGAGTGAGCAAGTCCAAGTCCACTTGTTCTCCATTCTCTACTGAATCTCTAGTGCACTCGCTTTTGAGTTCATTGAATGACTCACACACACAAAGGGAAGGAGGACATTCAATCTGTATCTCAGAGTCCCTTTGCTGAGAATTAAGACTCCAAATATCTATCAAGCTTGCAAAGTCAAACAAGACTCTTCAAATATCTATCCAAATTATCCCAAAGTTCAAGAGATAAAGCAATTCAATCCTAATCCTAATGAACCTTTTATTCAACCCAAAATAGGTCCACGTATTAGAGCAACAACCAGGAAGACTATAAGGCCTCCAACTCCTCTACCAAGCCCACTTTGCAAAGCTATTTAGACTTGGAATGATTCAAGTCTTGAATCAAGCCCACAATCAAGGCCCACTTGGAGTCCAATTCATGGTTATCCTGAGTCTCTAAACTTGAATAAAAAATTAGATTCTCTTGAATTTGAAAATAGTTACAGCAGCAATAATTATTACAAAGAAGTTCATTCACAATTTCAAAAACAAATTGACAAAAATTCAAAGGGTAAACAAGTCAAAGGTATTCCCAATCCTCATTACAAAAGGAAAAGAAATTTTAGCAAATTTGAAATAAGAGAGTGATCCAGGTCTACAAGACAAAGACACAATTTGAGATCCCCACAATATAAGAGAAGGCACGTAGAGTCATTTAGAGAATATCTGTGGCAAAACTCAAGAGAAGCATATTGGAAAGGACACATGAATAACTATAAGCATCATTATATGTAATACTTTTATTATTTCCTTTTAAATAGTGTGCTTATATGTAAGTGTGATTTATTTTACTTTTTAGTTTTATTTTCCAGTTTGGTGTGTTTATATTTGACAAAGACAATATAAGTATTTTTATTGTACTTAATTTGCTTATATAATAAAGAGTTTGGTGTGTTTATTAGTTTTATTTTGTTATTACGTTAAACATGTTTTCAATATATTTCTTGGGTGGTATATTTACTTTACAATGACAATAAAAACCTCATTTGATTCTAATCGTATTGAAATTCTTAATGGCATTAATTTCTGATCATGGCAACGTCATATAAAATATTTATTGACGCATGAGAGAACTTTATATCATTGTCAACAACAAAACCCATACCAATAGATAAAAATGACAATGAGGGAATTAAAGCCAAGGTTAATTAGGAAGTGGATGACTCACTTGCTAAAGCTTCCATGTTACACCATATGAAAGACAGTATAATAACTTTATTTGAAGATAAAGAAACTGCAAAGGAATTGATGGAAGCTTTAGAAGCTAAATATGGACTAAGATCTAACACACATGTACAATTATTGTTGGATAAATTTAATAGTACACGAATGAATGAAAGTGATTATATAGGTAATCATATTAATACCATGGAACTTTTAGCCAAAGAATTGGCCGATGCAGATAATCCTGGGTCGAACAAAATGCAAGAAACAACCATTTTAAATAGCCTTCCACCATCTTGGGATCATATAGTTACCACCCTCACACATAGTGGTAAAGAAGTGACAATGATATCATTACCTGTTTTGTTAGTACTTGAAGAAGAAAGAATGAAAAGAAGAAAGTGAAAATCAAAATCACAATTTGTTGATGACTCAAACAGTTCCTAAATCTAAACCCCCAGCGGCAATGGAAAAATACACCATTTCCATATAAGAAAAGAAAATTCCAAAAACAATGGCCAAATAAGCAAATAAACAATGGAAGACTAAAAAATGCTTGTTATCATTGTGGAAGATTTGGTCATATTAGGAAAAATTTTCCTAATTATAATAATAATAACAAAAACAATGGAACAAAGCAAATAATAATGACCATTTCTTTTTTCTTTTCTTTTTTGATACAAGATATAATTTCTACTCTAACCTAATCTAAGTGTATATGTGTGTGAAACTCCCTTCTAGAGAGTTGAACCCTAATCCTTGCCCCCCACACCTCATAAGCATTTATGCTTGTAGAGTGACCACCGCACTAAGGGTACACGGTGGTAATAATGACCATTTCTGAAGCAATGATAATTGAGCCATTATCAGATAATTGGTGGATCGACAAAGTTGTGACTCGACACATAGCAAGATGTAAAGAATTGTTCGTTGATTTGAAGGAAAAGAAGTTAGGAGAACAAAAAGTCTATACGGGAAATAATACTGATGTATTAGGTGAAGGAAACTATAGATTATCTATTAATGGTATTGTTGTAATTTTAAGTAATGTATTATATGTACCAGATGTTCGTAGGAAACTCATTTTTGTTTCTGTACTAGATAAAAAAGGTCATGAAATTAGGTTGAAGTCTGGTCGTGTGACTATTTGTAAGGGTAATATAAAACTCAAAGGAGTAAGAATTTATGATATGTATGCACTTGACAATAATATTTTTAATAAAGATCGAGTTTGCTATTATTCTATTGTGTTAGATTCTTCTTATTTATGGCATCTTCTATTAGGACATATAAGTAAAAATAAAGTAGAAAGAATGAGTAAAATTGGTATATTACCTAATTTAAACATTGAAAATTTTGGTGTATGTGAATCATGTATCAAAGGAAAGATGATAGCAAAACCTTTCACTAAACATTGGCAATCTTCAGAGTTATTAGAACTAATCCACTCTGATATTTGTGGACCTTTGAGAACCAAAACACACAAATGAATGGAATACTTCATAACCTTTATTGATGATTATTCTCAACATGGATATGTATATCTACTCAAACACAAATCTGAAGCACTCAAAAAATTTAAAAATTATAAAAATGAAGTAGAAAAACAATTAAGACGACCAATTAAAAGTATAAATAAGGATAGAGGTGGTGAATATGAAGTCTTTGATGAGTTTTGTAAAAGGGAAGGAATTAGACATATTTACACTATGCCTTATAAACCTCAACAAAATGGTATTGCTGAAAGAAGTAATAGAACTCTAATGGAAATGTCAAGATCAATGATGGCACATTCACAACTTCCACTTAGTTTTTGGGAGGAAGCTTTGACAACTGCCAATTATTTATTAAACAAAGTTAACACAAAATCTAAAGATCTTACACCTTATGAATATTGGACTTGACACAAACCAGATTTTTCAAACTTAAGAGTTTGGGGATGCAAAGCCCATGTACTAATACCAAAACCATTAAGAGATAAATTAAAAAGGAAGACATGAAGGTACAAATTTATTGGATATATTCAAAACGGTAGTGGTTATAGATTTTATAATCAAGAAAAGGGATTAATAGAAAGTAGAGATGCTATTTTGCTTGAAAGCACAAATCAAATTACACCACTTGAAGAAATAAAGTTACAAGAAGACCTTAATAATAAAAAACAAGATCATTATAAGGATGCTTCTAAAAATGGGAGCAAAAGAATATCAGATAAATTGGTACCAGATCAACAAACCTTTGATCCTAAGAATAATGGGAGTAAAAGGATTAGACGGCCGCCAACTATGCTTAATGACTATCATTTATATAATATAGAGGATAAGTGAGGACCCAACTAATTATGGACAAGCAATGGAACGAAATGATTCAAAACAATGGCAAGATGCTATGATAGATGAATTAGAATCCATCAAGAAAAATAATGTTTGGGAATTAACATCTTTATTAGATGGAAGAAAGACCATTGGCTATAAATGGGTTCTAAGAAAGAAATTTAAGGCTAACGGTAGTTTAGATAAATATAAATCAAGATTGGTGGCTAAAGGATTTAATCAACAATTTGGTGTAGATTTTGTTGATACTTATTTACTAGCAGCTAAATTTACTTCAAATAGAATAATTATGTCTGTTGTAGCAAGAATGGATTTAGAGTTGCATTAATTGGATGTCAAGACAACTTTTCTTAATGGTGAATTAATGGAAGATATATTCATGTTACAACCAGAGGGTTTTGAAATAAAAGGACATGGAGATAAAGTTTATAAATTGAAAAATCCCTGTGTGGACTCAAACAATATTCTGAACAATGGTATTTAAAGTTCCACCAAGCAATATTAGAGATTGGCTTTGAGATGAGTCCATTAGATCACTGTGTTTACATATGGAGACACTACGATGAGTTAACAATATTATCATTACATGTTGATGATATATTATTAGTTGGAAATAACCCAAACATGATGTCAAAGACAAAATATTTCCTATCATCAAGTTTTGAAATGAAAGATATGGGTCCTGCTACATATGTATTAGGAATTAAAATATCTAGATCAAGAGAACTATTTGGAGAAAGTACTTAGAAATTTAATATGGCGATATCAAAAGCTTTGAGTACACCTGTAAGTAAAGGAACTATATTAAGTAAGAATATGCACCCAAAGAATAAAGAATAGCAAGAATTTATGGAAAAAGTCCCATATGCCCAAGCTGTGGGCAGTTTAATGTATGCAATGACAAGCACAAGCCCAGACATTTGTCATGTAGTAGGATTGGTAAGTAGATACCAATCTAATCTTGGAAGGGCACACTGGCAGGCAGTCAAAATAATTTTTAGATATCTCCAAAGCACCAAAGGTATGAAATTATGTTTTGGAATTAGTGATCTAGGAATAATAGGATATACAGATGCTGATTTTGCAGGAGACGTAGATGATAGAAAATCTACTAGTGGTCATGTATTCCTATTTGGTGGAATAGCTATCTCTTGGCAAAGTAAGAAACAAGGTTGTGTTGCAAAACATACCATGGAGGCAAAATACATATCATGCAGCACAGCGATAAGTGAAGCAGTTTGGATTAAGCGATTTGTTGATAGTTTAGAATTAGGTATACCAAATAGACTAGTTGATGTGTTTTGTGACAATAAATCTGCTATCTTGTTGATAAAAAGTGGAACAAATATCTCTAAAGGCAAACACATCGAAACAAATTATCACTATATTCAAGATATAGTGGAAAGGGGTGAAATACGAATTTGATTTATCCTCTCAAGCGAGATGGTGGCCAATCCTATGACCAAAGGATTGACTCAAGATAAATTTAAAGTACATGTAGGAAATATGGGACTTGTGAATCCAAAAACCTAGATGATACACTACATGTATTTGCATAGATGGAAGGACTGGGGATGCTCAAAGAACATGGCTATGCAACTTCTGCTTTAGGGACATAATTGGTCAATATCAAGCAGAATAGTATTGTATAACAAATTAATGTATGAATGTAAAGTCCACTAATGTGCATCATACATAATACAACTTGTACAATAAAAAAGGTCGCTAAAGTTGTATGAGAAAACCTTCACAATACTGGCTTAGAGAAAGTATCAAACAATTCAGTGCAGGTCAACACATGTTTGATATGTGTGGCTGAAGGACGTCAACTGGTGGTGCAGGTGTGGACTAATATTCCTAGCAATGTGTGGTAACAAGCGTTCCACATGTTCGGTGCCATTCATTTGAAATAATAGTGAATGATAAGACATTCAGAGTATACTATAGGACTTGTATATAATGAAGGGTGCGATTAGTGGTACATGACAAGATGTGTACACAATTTTTGCTAGAGTTAGACACTAACGCTGATCTATGAAAGACATAGATGAGAATCAACATAGGGCAATGCCGTGGTGACATTATAGTATATGTTGATTGTAGCTAACACCATTTATTATGGTGCGATCAAGTGGGAGATGTTAGCATAAAATAGTGATAGGTGATCACACCATAATATGGTGCACCTTCACCTATATAATAACACCCACTTGGTGAATGGTATTGCTTCACCAACCAACAGCAGAGAATTAATTAAGCGTTAAAGTTAGTTATTTACAGAAGTGGTGTGTTTTTTAGATAAGATGCATCTCTTGGTAAATAGACATATCTTTTCCCAAGAGACATGAGGAGTCTATAAATACCGGGACTTCTCATTCATTGTTACATTACATAATTTTATTCTCTCTGTCTGTGTTGGTGATTCCCAGTCTAACAACATCACCATACACAATAACGACCAAACACAAATTGGGCTTTCTCTATGAGTTTCAGAGATAAAACTAGAAACAAAGAGAGAGGGTTTGTTCTTGGGTATGGAAATATGAGTGTATTTATTTTAATTAGAAACATTGTAATCTCCTTCTCTGAGTTGGAGAAGGAAAGCAAAGTCGATCTCTCTGTCTTCGACTCTGAGTCGGAGAGACCAAAACAAATAACAAAATAGAGGGATTTTTATTTGTATCATTCAAAAATAACGGCTAGTTGGGAACTATAACATTATTTTCTTTGTTCCCTATTTTACCCCTATCTTTTACATTTATTTCTCATACCTGCCCTCTCTCCTCTTTCCATTGAACCTTACCTCGTGGCATGGCATGTGACCTTTTTTTTTTTTTTTTTTTTTTTTTTTGGCAATTTGGTTGGTATTCAATAACAATTTATGGTTTTACTCAAAAAAAATTTAAAAAAAAATTATGTTATCTTCCTTAAAGTAATAATCTTTGTCTTTCAATGCTAAATATCAAGTCCCAACTGACCAAAAAAAAAAAAGAAACTTTGAATTTGGAAATGTCATTGATTGTTTAGAAGAAGCTTTTCTTGTGTACAACTGGAAATGACAAAACCAATGCCTTCAAATAAACCACTCTGTTAAGATTTGGATTTGCTTATTTAGAAGAAGCTTTTGTACATTGTATACAACTAGAATATGGTCATGCTGTTTTATTGTAATTCTGAATAATATAATCTATAGGTACAACTTTTTCTAATTATAATTTTGATCTCAAAATCTAACATCTAATTGTACATAGGGGTTGAATACTCTTGTAAATCAGATGGTACTATTCCAATTCTGGAGCATTATTTTTGAAAATCCAATGTGGAAAGTTAAGGTAATGACTCATTTAAAATTCATAGTTTTGCATGATATTGACGAAAAATTATGCTTCTGCAACATCTCAAGATTGAAATCATACAGAGAATTTTATTTGGTAATATTCATGGAGGTTTAACCTACCTTTTTGACAAGGTTTGGACTTGAAATTTAGTTTTCTTGCTTTAGGAATTTGCTTTTGGTTGACTGATATTGTGATTGTGGTTAAAAAAAACAAAAACAAAAACAAAAACAATGAGCACAAGATTTAATATTGCACCGCCTCCCTATGTAAAAGTAAGGTGGGTTGAAGGTAAGGTCATGGGTTCAAGACCTATTCAATGGTTAACTTTTAGGATGCAAAACTTCATATGGGGTGTTGTATTCATATTATACCTGTGTCGTAACAGTGTCCTATTTGCCATATCATGTTATAATTTTTCAAAAATTGCTTGTATCGCTGTATTATACTCGTGTTCGTGTTAGTGTCCTTGCATCCTAGGCTAACTTACCCAAATTTTTTTTAAAAAAAAACTATCATTTTGGCTTTTTTGGTCATGTCCTAACCTAAAATGCTCAGAATTCTACAAAATGGATACTAACAATATTGGTTGGCAAATCCTAAATGTGGTCGTAAGAATTCAGCTATTGCCTTAATCATTGTCACTCTACCATCCCTGAAAAAGTACTTGGACTTTCAATTCATTGAGCTTAGATTCCAGCTTCTCCTTCAAAAAAAATTAAAATCTACAATTTTCCTTTAAGTAAGGAAGAAAGGGGTACCCAGATGTTCAAACTGATACTTTTGCACCCAATGAAGTTAGCTATACTATTTGCCACTAAACATACATTTTTTGGGATAAACATGACTAACTAAACCAAATTTATGGCTTGGCCTTACCATTTAGTATTTCCTCATGCAGTTTGCAAACCTAAGATTAGTCCAAGTAGAAGTTGTTCTAGTTAGCCATCTTATCCCACTGACATTCTTCTTATGATCTTCCTATTGAAGGATTCATAATAACACTTTGACCCCCAATCCCAATGATGTAAGGTGAAATTTGATATCTCCTATCTCAATTCCTGTGTGAAGGGGTTATTTTATCACAAACAATACCATTGAGTAGTGTACGTTTTTAGACCCCTTAAAACACAAGTTGTTTAACCTAGTTATTTAGACAAGTGATTACTTAGGTAAATTATTCAAATTTAGGTTAACACAAGTAAATCATATCATATAAACAATGCGGAAAATAAAGAACACAACAATAAGATAACCCAGGAAAATCAAATCGGTAAAAAACCTAGGGAGGATTTAACCTAGCTATCCTTAAGGTAAAACAGATCTACTATGAAAGAATTGAAGTTTCACAATTGCGACTTAGACTACTAACATCCTATTGCTACCTCGAGTAGAAAACTTACTGCCACGATCACGTGATAGCTCCGAGTCCACAGACTACTTCTTTCCTTGATCCATAGCAACCACAAGTACTCCCACTTGTGTTTTCTTTAAGCTCTTGAAACAGCAATCAAAGTGATCATCAAGTTCAATCTTGATCTTGATAACCCTAAGTATGTATGAAGGTAAACACCTCTAGTTTTCATAAGAGATTCACACACACAGTATATCAACAACCTTTAAAACACATGGTTTTCAGACCTAGACCGGATCGTACGGTTCGACTGGGAAAACCTCGAACCGCTCATTTTTGCGGTTCTTTTAGCATTAAGAACCGTTCTATGTGAAAAAAGCAAGGACCCGTGAGAACCGCGGTCAGACCTCACGGTTTTGAGAACCGTGATCAAACCGTTCCTCATAGTTCCCTGCTTCCTTTGAATCTGAACTTATAAAAAAAAAAAAATGTAAAACACACACACACACAGAAGAGAAGAGATTGTCGTTGAAAAGAGCGATCTGGACGAGCTAGTGAATGATGGCGAGAATGGAAGGCCAGTGGTGAGGAGTACGAGGGGCTTTAAGAATGGATTTGTTCAATTTGAAAGGGTAATTTAGGGATTTGAGCAAGAAGGGGAGATCTTCGTCGAGTTTGGAGGAGGAAGGGAACTGGAGATGAGAGGGGAGATCTTCTGGCTTTGTTCTCCGCCGATGATGTGTGTGTGACAGAGAGTTTAAGAGAAAGAGAATGAAAAGAAAGCTAGAGATGAAGAAAGACAAATAAAGGCAGAGGGGATTGAGGAGTCAGATGAGAGGAGTGGGATGGGGATGGGAATGGGAAACATGTGTAGAGGATAAAAAATAAGAGAAAAAAAAAAAAAATGTATGGTCCGTATGGATGCAAGGAAAAAAAAAGGAAAAAAGAATAAAAAATCACAATAAAATGTTACCATAATATTTTCACAATATTTCACAATAAATTTTAAGTAATAGATAGATATTAGTTAATATTAATAAGTAAAAAAATAATTTTAATGATGGGTTCAAATTAGAACTAGTGATAACTTTTTATATAAATTTTGTTGTAAAAATATTGTTAAAAGTGTTGTAAACTTCTTCACTGCTTCTGAACAGTTTTTCTTTGTTGCTGTGTGCTTTAGTCTCAGCCACTTATATTTGCTTTGTTGTCAAGTGTCAACTACTAATATGTAATGCTTGCTTGCTGTCAAACACTTTCATTATTGGGTTTTGTTATTTATTTAACTTTAACAATTTTTAAATGCATAGACACCTTCATCTTGCTTTTGAATTTTTTTTTTTTTAATTCATAATAAATGGTGAACATAGACTATTCAAATGGGCTTGGGAGTTGGGAAAAAGAAATGATCCGTAGTCAAATGGGCTTGGCCATGAGCAAATGAACTAATTTGTCTCTTAACTATTTTATTGAGTTTCATAAAATAAAAATTATTGGGTACTAAAGTGTACTTTGTCACTTAAAAATAATTTAAAAATTCAATAGCTATTTATGTTTTTTTAGAATTTAATAAATCTTATTTGTATTATGAAAGTTATGTTATAAAAAATACTATCTATATTTGTTTTGGATTTTTTTAGTTAAATTTTCAATTTATATTTATTTATAATTTAAATAATTATTAAATTAATTATGATGTCATCACGGTTCGACCTCGGTTCGACCTCAAAAACCTTGAATCTCTCTCTTTTACGGTTCAATGAATAGTCCGGGTCTGAAAACTATGCTAAAACGTGGCTAAGGTTTTTCATTTTATACTTGAAGCAAAACATAAAACTCTACACGTCATATGGGCTTGGGCTGAGTTGGAAAATTCTGCAGAAAAACAATCTGCACGAGTTTCAATCGATCGAGTCTAATTTTTGATCGATCGAACCTTGCAGAAATTGAATAGTAATTTTCTGCAATTACTCGATTCCAACTTTACACATAACCACACTTTGAGCAACATAAAACTAGATTAATGTTTTGATATGGTTTGCCAAAATTACATATTGAAGTTCTAATACATTAAGATCCTAAAGTCTTAGAACCTAACAAGTAGCAAAGGAGTAATCGTTGATGTGCACTGCTCAATGAGCCAACAACCTTTCCTCCAATGCTAAACTTTTGAAGAACAACCAATATAGAATTCTATTCCATGTAGCCAAAAGCCTTCTACTTATCAAATTTGACGTGAAGTTAGCCGTTACCTTATGGCTTGAATCCTGGAGGCCAGAAAGTTAGAAACAGTTTTGTTAGTGATGTTGTAGAGACTTATGGCTTGAAATGGCTAAAAGATTTAGGTCCTGCATCTTTTGGAATAAGCATAACAAAAGTATGATTTAACTTAGTAAGCACTCTCTACCACTTCGGAATATTTATTTATTTTATTTTGTTTCACATAATTAATTCCCTCCTTGTTGATAATCTTAATCTCCCATTTAGACCTGGAGCCTTGAGGGTGTGCATGGACTTGATGTTATCGACCACCTTTTCTGCAATAGAAAGTAGACTGCTCAACATTCTCAATCTCATCATTGCACTGCTGAAAGAAACCTTCAAATCCTCTAGCCAAGAAGGATTGGATGAGGTAAATAGCTCCCTAAAATTGGCTAAGAAGTATTCCTCAATCTCTTTTGGATCATTTATCCACTAGTTATCCAAGTTTATCGTATCAAAGTTGTTGGACTTTCTTTGAATAATTGTGAATAAATGAAAATTTTTTGTATTTCTGTCACCTTCTTAAAGCCAAAGTTCTCTAGATTTTTGTGTTGGTTCTCAATCATAGCTGCATTCTCTGGAGTAGAATCATTAGCTTGGTAGAGTTCTAGAAGCCGGAGCAATTCTTGTTTTTTAGATTGACACCACCCAAAGCACCTTTGTTCCACTTCCTATGAATTTACCCTTAACTTGTCCAACTTTCTCATAAATTGAAAATATATTGATCCATTGACACTCACATCCCACAAACTTCTAATTACATCATCACTCCTTTCATCTCTCAGCCAAGTAGCCTGGTCTTGATCTTCTCCCTAATTTTATATTAGAATTTAGTATAATTGGGTTGTGGTCAAATTTTGTGGTTGACAAGTGCATCATCCCCCCTGGTAACACACTGCCTTGTATAGCCTGTATCTTATGCTGGAATTTCTCCCTTTTATTACATCAAGTATGCCTGATTCCTAAAACCCAAATTTATTCTCACATGAACTCTTTGAGACCTCTTCTTGAGGAAGAGCCAGCCTTGCATCCAAACTTTTTCTTCTCTTATAAGACAGATGAAATCCCCACAGCAAACTCAAGGGCCTTGAAATGCATTCACTGAGCTTGAAATGATCTTCCAGAATTTCTTTTTCTTGACAAAATAGGAAAACCAATAGCTGCGTAGAAACAACTAATCCCTACAACCTGATTAAGAGATTACATCACTTGCTAGGCATATGCATCCACCCCTTTTAAAACGACTTCCTTTTTCCATTAAAGAGCTGGGCCACCATCTCTACATCATCTCTACCACTACTGGGTATACAATGACAATCCACATGACGTAAGGTCATCGATATTATTAATCTTATCCTTTCCCACCATAGTCTCAAAGAAGAAAATTATGTACGGGTCACGGTCCCTCATGAGGACTCTAACCCTCACCATCTAGGCATTACCAATTCCGTAACAATTCTACATGAATGCTTGCATTGCACAAACTCTAAAACACTAAGAAAAAAAGGAGGAAAATAAAGGGTCACCAGCTGACTCTGATCAATCAAATCCCTACTAAGAATGAAATCTTGTAGCTATTGTGCCTTAGTTTAGATCGAAACAAGAGCATGGCCTGGTAAGGTAGTTGGGCAGTGATCAAGCAATGCCGGGTGGAGAAATGATAGTAGAAACATACTAATGACCAGTTCTAGGAGAACAAGCTTGAGTCGAATCTAGACACACGAGGCAGGAGGAGGAAATTCAATAACTGGGTGGGGATCAAAGCATTTTGCAGAGTGGAGCTCGTGATCAGCTTGGGAAAGGCTCAGTGCACTTCAGCAAGAGGAAGTTGTCATGCGTCTAGGGGAAAGCTGCATCCTTTAGTTAGGTGCTTTGGTTTACAACTTCAACTAATATTTGTGTTGTTGAAGGCTAGAAGCAGTTTCTTGTACATTCAGTTGTTTGAAAGAAATCTATACATAATAATTTTTAATTTTTAATTTTTATATATTCATTTCAAACTGTATGAAGGTTTGCAAATTTTAGTAGAATCTGTAGACAACCTCATATACAGGTATTTGATGCATGTCAATGGAATCTATGCCGGCTATTCCCTTCTTTCAGCCATCATTGTAGCCATGCCTCGCCCCTCCACCCTTGTTTTCAAAACCTTAACCAATTGTGCTTAGAAATCATCATAAAAGCAAGATTTAAAAGCAAGAAGTTTTCATTTTCAGGTTCCAGATTTTTTTAGTTTTGATAATTATTATTGCTATAGAATTCACTGTTTCGGAGAGAAAGCAATGAGATATGGTCAAATATTTTGCTTTAGGACCAATGCAAGTTCATTAAGTCCTGAGTGATTTTTAGTCAGGTTAATCAGAAGCCACTATTACATTTTACCATCATTGGTTCCCTGAAAGCATGAGACAAGCCCAATCACATGAGTATTTCTGTCAATTCAATCTTATAACTTCACTTTCATTCAATTTCATCCCCAAACTTTTAACTTTGTTCAATTTAGTCTTCCCATCCACTTTCTTTAGAAGATTGCAATCAAGTTAAATGCCATCAAGTTAGTCGTTCTAGGGTACTAATTGCAGAATTCTAACGGAGATAAATGGGAGAACTAAAATTGAATAAAGTAAAATTTTGGAGAATTAAATTGAACAAAAGTTAAGTTACAAGTAGGTTAAATTTTAGGAAAAGTTAAATAATGCAATTTGTAATTTAGCCTACAAATACTAAATTAATAAAATAAACTTCTTCTAAAAACCAAAAGTCACTTATTTCCTCTCCTTCCTTTGAACCAAACAAGGGAAATCAGGTTTTTCCCTTTATTTCCTTCCTACCCTATCCCTTCTCTCCTGTTTCCCTCCAACCAAACGAAGTGTGATGAGGGAAGGAACTAGCAAGAAAGAAGAAAAAGGTAGGGATTTTCAGGTTGAAGAGGATTTCAAAAAAGAGAAGATGAAGATATGGGGACAAATAGAAAAACGATTTTAAATTTTTTTTATAAAGGGTTTGAATAGAACCCAAACCCAACACAAAATAATAATAATAATAATCAAATTAGTACTGAATAAACTAACAATACAAGTAAATATTCATGCTCCTTCGAGAATAGCCAATGTTGTATGATACCAATGTTGTATCCAAGTAAGAATCCACGGAGAACAGCCAAAATCCAACATACAACTACGGCTGATGCAGTTTTTCCTTTAAACTCATTTGGCCGATTCAAAATGCCCTGGTCAAAAAGAGACAAAAATGGTATAGATTAAAGCCAAAAGACCCAAAGAAAATCTATTTTCTTTATACCAGTCTTCTTTCTTCTCGACTATATAATTTAATTGTATACATGAAGGACCCGTGCATGGTATGTATATGCAACACGTTAACATAGGGGTGTATGAACTTTAAAATATTTTATTTTATTTTAGAAACCTTATTGATTACAAGTTAAAAGTAATAGGAGCCAAATTGACTGAACCAAAATGTATATACCAAATTGACTGTAATCCTAAAATATAAAGACCAAAATAATATTTTTTACAAACTTTATTATCAGTGTTAGAACTAAAAAGAAGTTACTTAGAGACACCATATTAACATTATCTATTTTAGAATTTCTTTGTATTTCTCAGATTATGGCTTTGATCCTGGTTCTACATATAATATTATTTTGTTTCTCTACACTTTGCATGTCATATAGGGAAAGAACCAGAATTGTTGGATTTTCAATTGATGATTGCTACTCCAGTTGGGGATTCACTAGTTACCGATTTAATTTTTATAGACCTTGTGTTGTGCAAGTGGCTGATCTAGAATTATCTATCGACAAACTTTATTCTCTTAGATATTCAAGATTTTTTTATGTCATTTTAGGGATGGCCTGGCTTTAGCTTCTTATGCTTGTGTTAATTGTTATCCAAAACATATTAACTTTCATATCCCAGATCAATCAGTATTCCAATTTGAGGGTATTAAGGAGGCCTCTTTACATCTGATATCTATTATTCTTGCATTTTTTTTTTTTTTACTGGTGAAGGGGTGTATAGTGTATTGCCCATCTTGCTTATGTATCTTGGAGCAAAAAGGAGAGCATAGATCTTGATTCAGTAGTTTGAGAGTTTCCTGATTACCTGGACTGCCACCAAATCGAGAAATTGAATTTTACATTGATTTACTCCCTGGAACATCCCCTATCACTAAAACACCCTATTTAATGGAACCTAAGGAACTTGAAGAACTTAAAAAGCAACTACAGGACCTCTTAGATAAGGTTTTCATCAGGTCTAGTCAGTGTACCACCTTTGGGTGCTCCAATATTATTTTTCAAAAAGAAAGATGGAACAATGAGGCTGTGTATAGATTAAAGGCAGTTAAATCGTGCGACAGTGAAAGATAGATACTTGTTGCCTAGAATTGGTAACCTGTTTGACCAACTTCAGGGGGCAAAGATGTTTTAAAGATTGATCTTAGGTCAGGATATCATTAAATCAAGATCAATGGTAATGAAATTCCCAAGATTGCTTTTTGATCACGTTATGGCCATTATGAGCTTTTAGTCATGCCATTTGGATCCACTAAATGCACCAGCAACATTTATGGATTTGATGGATACAGTATTCAGGCCATTTCTTGATAATTTTGTTATTTTTTTTTATTGATGATATTTAGCTGCCTTCAGTTGGAATGATCATGAGCAGCATTTAAAAATTGTCTTGTGTACACTAAAAGAGGATCAACTGTACGGGATGCTAAGTCAATGTGCATTGTGGCTAGATAAGGTAACTTCCCCAGAAAAGTTGGAGCGGTAGTGAAGTGGGCAAGGCCAAGAAATGTCACTAAAGTAAGGATTTTATTGGGTCTTGCTGGTTGATATGGACGATTTGTGGAAGGATTCTTAAGGATTGTAGCTCCACAATCTCGCTTAACACAAAAGAATAAGAAGTTAGAATGGACCGAGGAATGTAAAAGGAGTTTCCTAGAGTTATCTAGGTTGACCGCTGTACCTATTTTGATATTTCCTACTAGCACTTGTGGGTTTGTTGTATTTAGTGATGCCGCTCGTAAGCATTTAGGATGTGTATTGATGCAAAAGGTAAAGTTGTGACCTATGACCACAGCAAACATCAAGCTAATTCGTTAACATTACTAATCAAAGTCAGTAAAGGAGTTATGCAGACTATTGAAGAAGAGAACTTGAATTTCAAATTGGGGACTTTTGTATTCTTTAAAGTCTCCTCTTTTTCAGTTGTTAAGAGTTGGCAAAAGGTAAAGTTAAGTGTTTGTTTGGAATAATATTTAGTTGAAATTAAAAACTTTTTTGCTGAAAGTATTGTAGATAAAAATAAAAGTTAGTTGAAATAGTATAATGGGACTCATGAATAGTACCAAAAAGTATAATGAGACTCATAAATAGTAACAAAAATAAGTTAAAGAGTAAAATAAGCAAACTTTTTAAACCATGCCAAATGCAACCTAAGTCCTAGATTTGTCAAACCTTTTGAAATACTTGAAAAGATTGGAAAGGTAGCCCATTCATATGTCTATGCTAAGGAAATAAAACCAAAGCCCTCTCATATTATTTGAGTACGAATCTCTTTAGATTGGAAATATTTTTCTTCTAATGAACATCTGGCTCAATTCATTGACAGCGAGGTACAAGTCGTTCGCTCTAAAAAAATTCCCTTGGTTAGTTCTATGGAGAAATCATTCATATGAAGATGCCATGTGGGAAACTTAAGGTTATGTTTAGTAACAATTTTTGTTTTCTATTTTCAAAAACTTGTTTTTAGGAATTAAAAAAAAAAAAATTTTCTTGTATTTTTGAAATCAAAAACATGTTTGGTTAGTTGAAATTAAAAAAAAAAAAAAAAAGTTTTTTGAAGAAAAAAAAAAGAAAATACAAAAATATGTTGTTACTAGAATTTGAACTTTAATGTTAACTTATTAAATGAAACAAATTCATTAAATCAAATGTGTGTTGTCATTAACTCTTGAAAATTACAAACCAAAAACAATTTTTTTACATGTTTTCAGTTTCCTTCATAAATTGAGTCTTGAGAACAGTTTTTATTTTCTATTCATTTTGAGTTACCAAACAAGTTTTTTAGTCTCAAAAATAGAAAATTGTTTTTGAAAACAAAAAATAAGGGGAAAAAACAGTTACCAAACACTACCGTTAGAGGAAATAAATATAAATGTCCAACCACCCTAGTAAAAACTAAAAAATAAAATTAAAAAGAAAAGAAAAGAAAGATAAATAGATGTATTAAGCATATATATATACTAAATAGTAGTAACACATGTATTCAATTTAAGTCATAAGATGCAAATATGGAGTACCTCTTTTTCTAGATATTGTTTTAGTTCTTGCTCTTACTTTTGTTCTCGTTCTTGTTCCTGCTATTGTTGTTGCTGTTGTTATTGTTAAAAGTTAAACTTGTTTTTAATTAATCTTTCATAAATAAGTGTGAGTTTATACGTTAATGTAGTGGGAGGTTTATTGAAGTTATGTGTGGCATTTATGAATGTAAGAGTTAGAAATATAAATGTAGTAGGAGTTAGAGGTTGGATCTGGAGGAAGGAATGATAAAAAATCTCCCAATTATGAAGAGAGAGGTCAAAGTTCACAATTCACAAGAGTTCATGGAAGAGGAAGTTTCTCAAGACCACACAGAAGAAGGTATGGTAAGTCTAATAATAAATGTTATAATTGTAAAAAATATGGGCATTATGCTTCTGAATGTAAAAATGCTGTTGACATTGTTGAGGAGAAAGCTAACTATGTTGAAGATAAGAATGAAGAACTGGAGTTGACTTTGTTGTTGACATACAAAGGAGAAGACAGAGAAGAAAATGGTGCATGGTATCTTGACACTGGTGCAAGCAACCATGTGTGTGGGAATAAAAGGATGTTTATGGAGATTGATGAATCGGTGGTCGGGAATGTTAACTTTGGTGACTCATCCAAAGTTTCAATGAAGGGGATAGGTAAAATTCTTATCCGTTGAAAGAATGGAGATCATCAATTTATTTCTGATGTATATTATGTGCCAAGCATGATGTTATTAGATGTAGGAAGGCTTGTTTTAAATATTCTTCTTGGTTTTGACATCTAACATTTGGGCACTTGAACTTTGGAGGACTACAATTGTTGGCAAAGACAATGATAGTGAGAGGATTGCCTTTCATTGAGCATCCTAACCAGCTTTGTGAAGGATGTCTCCTTGGCAAGCAATCAAGGAAGAGCTTTCCAAAAGAAACTAGTACAAGAGCAACCAAGCCATTTCAACTTGTTCATACTGATGTGTGTGTACCTATCAAGCCATCATCACTTGGTAAAAGTAACTACTTACTTCTCTTTATTGATGATTTTAGTAGAAAATTGTGAGCTTATTTTTTGAAGCAGAAATCTAAAGCATTTGGTGCATTTAAGAAATTTAAGACATTTGTAGAAAAGCGGAGTGGCCATGAAATTAAGGCCTTAAGATCTAATAGAGGAGACAAATTCACATCAAACAATTTCAAAGAATTTTATGAAGCAAATGGGATTCGGTGCTTTCTAATAGTTCCAAGGTCACCACAACAAAATGGTGTAGCAGAAAGAATGAATTGTTTAATTCTTAATATGGCCAGAAGCATGTTGAAGAGCAAGAAAATGCCTAAAGAATTTTGGATTATGCAATCTAATTGTTCAATCGTAGCCCCACAAGAAGTGTACAAGGAAAACCCCCACAACAAGCTTGGAGTAGGAAGAAACCTATAGTTTCTCATCTTCGTGTATTTGGGAGCATTGCATATCCACATGTACTAGATCAAGAGTGGTCCAAGCTAGATTACAAAAGCAAGAAGTATTTGTTCATTGGCTATGATCCAAGCTCTTAGGGCTATAAGCTCTATAATCCAAGCACTGAAAAAGTCATTGTTAGTCGAGATGTTGGAATTCGATAAAGAGAGCTTATGGGATTGGAGCACCCAAGAACAGGAGAAGTATGATTTCTTTCCTCTATCTGAAGAGGCAAAGCAAAGGAATGAAGTTCACGAAGAGCCTGTCACTCCACCTCCATCACCAACAACATCATCTCCCATTCATGAAAGTGCATCATCATCATCATTACTAGAAGGAAGTTCTAGTAAAAGAACAAGAAAAATGAGAAGTCTCTAGGATCTTTGTGATTCAATAGAGATTACAAATGATGTAACACCTTTTCGTATGCTTGCTAATTGTGAACCTACAAGATTTGAAGAAGCGGTGCAAGAAAAAAATTGGAGAAATGCTATGGATGAAGAGATTAAGGCAATAAAGAAGAATGACACATGGGAGCTTGCAACTCTTCCAACCGAAAAGGACACAATTGGTGTAAAATGGGTGTACAAGTTGAAGAAGAATGCAAAATGAGAGGTAGAGAGATACAAAGCAAGATTGGTTGTGAAAGGCTATACTCAACAACAAGGTATTGATTATGATGAGGTATTTTCCCCAGTTGCCCCTTTGGAAACTATACAATTGCTAATTTCTTTATCAACTCAGAATCAATTGAAAATTTTACAAATAGATGTAAAATCCGTATTTTTGAATGGCTACCTTAAGGAAGAACTTTATGTTGAGCAGCCTATAGGCTATGTTGTCAAAGGGCAAAAAGATAAAGTTTTGAAGTTGAAGAAAGCTCTATATGACCTTAAATAGGCACCAAGAGCTTGGAATAGTAGAATTGACAAAACATCTAGGTTAATGGGTTTTCTAAATGTCCACATGAACATGCACTTTATTGTAAGGTGCATAAAAATGGAGATATCTTGATTTTTTGTCTGTATATAGATGATTTGATTTTTACAAGCAACAATCCAAGTATGTTTGAAGACTTCAAGAAAGCAATGACTAAGGAGTTTGAAATGACATATATTGGACTTATGGCCTATTATCTGGGCATTGAAGTGAAGCAGATGGAGGATGAGATTTTTATTTTCTAAGAAGTTTATGCGAAGGATATCCTTTAGAAGTTTGAGATGCTAAATTCCAATCCAGTTAGCACCCCCGTAGAATGTAGAGTGAAGTTGTCAAAGCATAAAGATAAAGAGAATGTTAATCCAACATTTTTCAAGAGTTTGGTTGGAAACCTAAGGTATCTGACATGCACAAGACCAAATATTCTTTTTGGCATTGGTCTAGTTAGTCGTTACATGGAAGTACCAACCATAACTCATTTGAAGACTACTAAGAGAATTCTTTGCTAGGTAAAAGGTACACTGGATTATGGATTGTTGTATTCACCTTCTAAAGATTTTAAACTTGTTCACTATAGTGATAGTGATTGGGTCGGAGACATAGATGATAGAAAGAGTGCTACTAGTTTTGTATTCTATATGGGTGATACTGCATTTACATGGACGTCCAAAAAGCAACCAATTGTGACACTTTCCACTTGTGAAGCTGAGTACGTTGCTACTACCTCCAGTGTTTGTCATGCAATTTGGCTTAGAAGCTTGTTGAAGGAGTTGCAGATATTGTAAGAAGAAGCTATGAAGATATTTGTGGACAATAAGTCAACACTAACTCTTGCAAAAAAATCTAGTCTTTCATGACCGAAGCAAACACATCGACATGAGATTTCATTTTATTCGAGAATATATTGCAAGAAAGGAAGTTCATCTTGAGTTTGTGAAGTCACATGATCAGGTTGCAAATATACTTACTAAACCACTCAAGTATGACATATTCAACAATCTGCGAGTCTTACTTTGAGTGATCAAGAAAACAAGTTTAGGGGGGATGTTAGAAGTTAAACTTGTTTTTAATTAACCTTTCATAAATACATGTGAGTTTCATAAGTTAATGTAGTGGGAGGTTTATTGAAGTTATTTGTGGCATTTATGAATGTAAGAGTTAGAAAAATAAATGTAGTAGGAGTTAGAGGTTGGATGGTGTACTATATAAACTCATTCATCCGTCAAGTTCTATACAAGAGTTGAAGAGAAATACAAACTTTTAAAGAGTTCTAACTCTTCCCTCTCCACTCTTTCTCCCTTTGTTTAATTTGTGAGTGTGAGCCTCTTCTATACTCTAAGTAGTGTGTGAGTGTTTGTGAGAGTAAGTGAAGAAAGGCCTATCGGTATTTTGTTTTATTTCTAACAGCTGTTTGGTTTGTTGTTATTTATCAATTTCTCGTACCTGTTGGATTCAGTTTAGTAGAGACATCATATTACAATTATCTCCTTTTGAATTTATCAATTTATTTTTTATTTTCACTCTAATTTATATTTAAAAGTTGAAATTTTAAATGTTATTATTCAATTAACTAATGAACATACTGTCAAAAACTTTATAATCAACCCAGTTCCATAGTCAAATAATATGTCGACTTCTCTCCAACGGTATTTTCAAATGACAAAACTTAAGTACAGTACCTTAGATGCTGTTCCTTAGGTTCCCCTCTTAAGATTTAGCCATGTAGCTACTTAATTAAAAAACACACTTTCATCCCATGAGAAGAAATCCACATGGCATTAAAAGGGGAACCTAAGGAACAGCATCTAAGTACTGTACCTAAGTCTTGCTCATTTTCAAATATGTGTGCTGTGTTTATACTCTTATATATACTCATGCTCATTTACTTAAAGTACTAATACTCTAAATTGACATTCCTAACTAACTCAAAAGTCATTTTGGCCACCCAAAAAAATAGAGAGGCGTTGAGATTAGTCAAGACATACAAAGAGATTGAGAGGTGAGAGATGCAGAGAGATCCACGCCCACGCCCATGCCTATATCGCCACACCATACAAGACTCATCTTGCTACTCTGTCATAGACCCAGATGGCCACACCGACGCCACCTCGCGAGACCCACTTGGCCACTGACCAAACACGGTGAAGCCATTTGCCGCCGATTGCTCAAGATTTGAATATTTGTATTTATGACTCTCTCTCTCTCTCTCTCTCTCTCTCTCTCTCTGAGTTTGTTGGTGTTTGCTTTTGTAAGGAAGTGAGAGTTAAGTCTTTGTAGGAAAGTACATAGAAAGAGAGTTGTGTTAGCATGCATACAAAGACAAAGACAAATAACGCAAAGAGAGAGAGAGGGAGCTGGTGGAATTGGGTGGGAGTTTCTATCTCCTCAACTTAAAGTTTATAACTTTATATAGCAAATTTACCGTAGTTCACTACAAGAAAAAAGACATAATACAACAAATATTATTGCAACCAAAAAATAATAATAATAATAATAATAATATAATAAGGTAATATATATACTATTACATCTTTGGGTTTTTTTTTTTTTTTTGGTAACAGTAACTTAAATTTATTACATCAATATGAGATTGTAGCAATAATTATTATATTACATCGAAATGTGTTGTTGTAATAGGTAACTCTTATTTCACATCGAACTATATTGTTGTAATAGGTAATCTTTTATTTCACATCGAACTATATTGTTGTAATAGGTTAAATCTTTATTTCATATCAAATTTTGTTAATGTAATAGATATGAGTAATTGAGTAGTGGATAATTTGGAAAATTGGTACTATTGTTTTTCATTAGTTTCCACTCTCTCACCCATGTCTATCCTTTTTTTTTGTCGTCTCAATATTTCTTTCATGTTGTATTGATTTTTGCATACTTTTTGAAACTATGTGTTTGAATGTAAACTCAATAAGTTGTGTATATATTTGTATTTTTTGACATATGTATTGAAATGACGTATTTCGAATTTTTTATGTTTTATGTGTATTTTTGATTTGTTAGTGTAGTTCTTAGATATGGTTTTTGAATTGCAAAATAGGTTAATAAAAAATTATTATTTTAAAAAATTATTTATTTATTTTTAATTTTTTTAAAAAAAATTTAATAAAAAATCAACTTATTGCAACGAGATTTTCAAAGTAAATCGTTGCAATATGTGAAATTTATTACAACCAAAATCTAGTGTTGCATAAACCTATTGATGGTTTGCATCGACTTTTTTGTCATTGCAATAACACATTTTTACAATAACAACTAATGTCATTGTATTAAGTCTAGTATGTGGAATTTATTGCAACAAAATCTAGTATTGCATAAACCTATTGCCTCGGAGTTTATTACAATGGCTTGCATCGATTTTTTTGTCATTGCAAGAACACATTTTCACAATGACATTAGTTGTTATTGCAATGACTTTTTTCATTGTATTAAGTCTTTTTTCTTGTAGTGGTTGTAGCTAACACTTCACCTTATTTATTAATTGTAAGGATACAATTTGGTTCCTAAGCTCAAAAGGTAAAAGGATCTAGGCCCAAAGAGTCTAATACAATGAATTTGTAAAGAGTGAGTTCGAAAACTAGGCTCTAATGAGTTGGGTAACAATTATAATGGATCCAGAAGACAATAATGTAAAGATATTCTAGTTTTATCTAAAGAAAATTGTCATCGGCACAATCCTAGGAGATCAGTTCTTGTATATATCTCTTGAATTTGGTTACAAGCACAGTTCTTATTACTACAGTATTTTTCTCTAAATTCTCTGATCCCTATTCTCAATGCATTCTTTCTCTTTTATATTGCCTCACTTCTTTCATCTTCACCTTCCACGTGTAGATCAAATTGCTGGTGTTAATCCTTATCCCATCAGTACCTTCCTTAATTCTTTGGGAGTAGTTGTAAGGCTGAAAATTGCTATTCAGGTATCACTTCCTCATTAATGCGGCCAAAGAGTTAGTTACAGAGCATTCAATGCGGTGGTAGCAGTTTTCTCTTACATATTTCATAGCTCCCTTTTGTCCCATGCTTCCATGATGTGCATCCTTATCAATAGAAACTTCCAGAACTTTACTCTAGATGGCAGACCACACATTCTGACCTCTGCTTTGCTCAGCCTCCATAACAACGTTTACTGTCCTCAGACTACTAGGCATCCTCGGACCGAGCCCTCAACCCAATATAGGGGTATAATCGGTTCGGTTCGGTCGATGTTGAAGATAGTTTTTGCATCGAACCAAGAATTTCGGTTTTAACATATTGAGCACCGAAACCAATTTGTAAGGAAGGAACGCCAAACCGACCGATTACATTTAGTTTCGGTTCCATTTGGTCAGGTTTCGGTGTTTGGTATGTGAGAAACAAAAGCAAGAAAAAAAAAATAGAAAAGAAGAATTTTTTTTCATCAAATAGAGACATTATTGGAAGACAAAATCAGTACAAAAACTAACAATAAAAGCAACCAACACAAACTTTGTTTTCAACATAGAATACAAAGCAACACAAGAAAAAAAAAAAGAAAAAAAAAAACTAAGATTAAGGAAACATCACACCATGTTTTCTTAGAAACCAAACAGATCAAAGGAAAAAAAAAAACTATTTCCCTTTGCTTTCCCACATTTTCTCAGCACCCAAACACCAAGCAAACACAAAAAATATACTCAAAATCATGTATATATTTAGAGAACATACCAAGGTAAGGAAAAACCTATTTCCCTTTGCTTTCCTACATTTTCTTAGCACCCAAACACCAAGCACCAAGCAAACACAAGAAAAATATACTCAGAATCAAAAAGATTGTATTTTCTTTTTTCCTTTTTTTTGGTTAAACGTTTTTGGAATTCTTGAACTTTGTTTTTAAGAGACTAAAAGAAATGGAGAAGAAAGAAGGTTGTGGGAGAGAACAGCTATAGCTTGAAGTGAGAGAGAAGAGAAAGAAGGTTGTGGGGAAGAATGACTACAACTTGAAGTGAGAGAGAAAAGATAAAACTTAGGGTTAGTAAGGTTATATACAAACCCAAAAAGACATAGTTTTGTTAAAATAAGGAGAGAATAAATAAAACTACATTTGCTATGGGTCAAACCTGAGTTAAAAGTGTGAAAACGCATGTCTTTGCCACTAGGATAACAGGATCTTTCTTGATATTATTTGTACAAATTAATATTTAATATATTTCAGTTCGGTTTCAGTCGAGTCGGTGTATTTGTGTGGGACACCGAAACCAAAACCGAAATTTTCGGTTTTTATAAAATGAAAACTGAAACCAAACCGAACTGAAACCAAGCCAAAATTTTTGCAATGGTTCGGTCTGTTTGAAGCGGTTTTTTCAGTTCCTCGGTTTTTTGCACACCCCTAGCCCAGTACATACTACTGGGCCTATCATCCCTACATTAATTATTTGGTTTATTCAACAAAAAATATTTATTATTTGGTTTGTTATTCAAATGACTTGTGTTGTTAAGTGTTTGACTTTAGTTATTTGCTCTTTGCAACTCAACGTTAAAAGTTAGGTTCTTTTTTATTATTATTTAATAACACTAATTAGTTAATCAATTCATAAAATATTTGACATACAATTAGATGATAAATATGAATTTTATTTAATAGGTAAATTATGTGAAACCTAGCTACAATACTTGTTTTTTATTAAAAGAAAAATCCACATAATTCAAAAACAAGTATTTGAAACATGGTATCAAACATATTTTTTGCATTATGAATACATTTAAACACTTGTTTTGACAACACTTTTTAAATCACAATTTTCACATTATTTAAACAACAATACTTAAAATATGTAACCAAATAAGCCTGAAGTAACGAGAAAGCCATAGGATGGGAAACACTAAAGAGGTCAAAATGGAGAAAATAGTAAAAATGGTTGAAAGCGCATTTTAGTAATGTTCATGCAACATTTGTTGTTTCTATGCTGCCTGACACACGTCACACAAGAGTTGATGTTTTTGTTGATTTCCCCCGTTAAAGTAGTGTTGTTTCCATCATCTATATATATATATATATATATAGATGATGGAAATCAAGTTTGTGGTTAGGAAAACATAGTCTGACTTGTATGTTTTGCATTTTTAATTAGTGAGTGGGCCTCATTTTATTATTATTATTATTTTCTATTTAATGGTAAATTTGAGAATGTATATGCGGTTAAATTTTCAAAAATTCATACTTAATGTAAAATTATAAATATTTATGGTAAGTTTGTAAAACTTCTTTTCATAATAGTTTGAAGAAAAACTTTGTCCCAATCTAAAATTGCCAATTGGGTTGTTAAGCTTTCAAGGGAGCCTTGGCTACTTTATGGCATATGCAAGTGGACAAGTTAAGACTAGCACAAAAAAGTCAGGAGTTGTCATTTCCAAAATCATAACGCTTTTTATTTTTTAGAATCAATCATAACACGTACGGTAACATAGATAGACCCCGTCCATGTAGAACGGAGGGTTACTAGGTTGTTTTAATAGCATGGCATATTACATTGCATCATTCCTCTCCTCACTATCTTTAGCATAAACAAGGGCGGCTATCGAAATCAATATAGGGGTTTAGGAGTGGGGCTGAAGTAATTATAATCATTTTGATTTAAGAGAGTTTCAACTTATGGTGTTTGATCTTAATAATGCTCTTTATCATTAGAATAAGACATCAATCAATTTTTTGTAAAAACGGAGCTTGAATCCCAAATCTCTTATTCAATCATCAGAGATTTTACCAATTGAGTTAACTGGAACCTACATAGTCATTTTTATTTGGTTGGGTTGGAATCGTTAGATTATAATATAAAAACATAATTCAATTGTTTATATAGATTCAATCGTCGCAAGTGCTTGCACCCACATGATGAGAATCAACAAGCACCATTAAAGGATCCATTGCATGTTCTAGTTGGGCCTATTACTAGAGCAAGATCCAAGAAGATCAAAGAAGCACTTAATGGATTGATTCAAGAGATTTGGGTTAATTTTAACACAAGACATTCCAAGCTTGGCCCAAAAGAAGATGAAGGCATAATAAATTTAATCCAAGCTATTAATAGGGCTGATCTGGCTTAATTAGGCATGATTTATGGTATGGATTGATGGCTGATTGACTTTCCAACTCCATACCAATTAATAACTATTTTTCTATTCTGGAGCTGCTATTTTTAGATGAAATCCACCTTAAGTTTAGGCTTCTATTATTTAGTATGTTTTTAGCTATTTTCCTATTTTAGAGCTGCTAATTTTAGACTAAATCAACCTTAATTTAGGCTTATATTATGTAGTCCGTTTTTTATATCTTCCTATTTTCAGTCATGTCTTATAAATAGCATGCACTCATTGTAATGGAGGATTCATTGAATAAAAATCATAAAAAATAAAATAAAATAAAATAAAAAACGTAATGTTTTGCTTCTTCTTTTGGTTCTTCAAAAACTATGAACTTATTAGGGATTCTTCCTTATAGTGTTCAAATTTTATACCTTCAATTCATGATTAAGTTATAATCATTGGGTCGAGGTCTGTTACTTATACCTTTGGTTCACGTTTCATTTTTAAATGTTGGGTCGAGGTTTCTATCAAAATTTGAATTTTAGCTTTCTTGGGCAATTATTCCAATATTATTTGTTGGGTCTCACATGCTCGTATGCTTATATGCTTGCATATACACATGTTCATATGTCGATGTCTTAATCTCTACCATGCTCACATGTTGATGTTGTTACTTTGACCTTTGTCATGCCTATACTTCCATGATCACATGTCATACCCGTATTCCTTTGCCTTTCTCACATGACACATTGACTTATATCTAGGTCTTAGATACACGCACACACCTTTTGAGCCTTTAAGATAAGTTTATTCTCCATCCAATTGAGCAATGATATATGATGGCCAACTACTGGGTCCATTTGGTTGGAGGAGTGGAAAAGTGGGATGATAGAAAAGATTTTAATTTCCCTCATTTTTTTTGGTTAAGAGTGAAAAAGTGGAGAGATGGAAAAAGCAAGTTTATATAAATTTACTCATATACTCTTGTTAAAAAATGATGTCCAATTGAAACAAAAAAGTGACAAACAACCAAAAAAAATATAATCACCCAAATTTATTAAAAAATAAAAAACATGTGTAGAAAAAAAATCACGTCTAAAAAAAAAAAAATGGAATGAGACACTGAACAAAAGAAACACTTAACAACTTATTAAAATTGGAATTAAATATTAAAAAAAAAATGTATTGAAGCCCATGTGCAACTTGCACATGGGCATTTTTGTCCTTCGCCTATAAGATTTTCCCCCACCAAGTTTTTTCTCCATTATGGAGAGAAAACTTTTTGTGGGCCCCACCATCATTTTCCCTCTCCCCCTTCAACCAAACACCCTCCAAAAGGTTTTCGCTCCTCATATTCTCTCCAAAATTTTCCATCCACTCTATTTCACCTTCAAACAAACACACCCCTAGGCAGGCTTGGGGTGCTTAAACTCTTCTCATCTTATACCTTAACTTTGGACCTAGTCTGGTAGAAAACCTTCATTGTGTCATATTTTGGTTCTTGGATTTATTGCCAGGTAGCAACTCCTTCACCTCTTTTTAAGAGACTCCACGTACTCCCAGACTCACTATGGACGACTAAGAGGCTGTTTGGATTGGGTATTTTCATGACTCAATTCTCAGTTTTCATAACTCAATTCTCAAAAATGGTGGGACCCATAGCAAAATACTCGTTTGCCTGCACCAATACTCTATTTCCATAACTCTGTTTCCAATACTCAATTCTCTACTTTTTGAGTTATGAGTTATGGAAACTGAAAACAACTTTTGACTGTTTTCAGTTTTCAGTTTTCAGTTTTCAATGGCAAACTTGTAAATAACATCACATAGCTGGGCCCACAGTCAGATTTTTGCTCCCTCTTTATCCTCTTTCTCTTTTTTTTTTTTTTTCTTTTTGTCTTTCACGGGTCTGGGTTTCACTGGGTTCTTCCTTCTTTCTTTTTTTTTTTTTTTTCCACCTGGGTTCAACGCCCTGGGTTTCTTCCTTTTTTTTTTTTTTTTTCACACATGGGTTCACCGTCCCTATTCTTGCTTCTTTCTTCTTTTTTTTTTTCACTGGGAACGGTGAATTTCCCAGTGAAAAAAAAAAAAAGGAAAAAAAAAAGCTGCAGTGGGTGACAGAGCTGGGGCCCACAAAATAGTGTGAAAAATGTTGAGTGATTGTATTTCAGTGATGTGCCAAACGGGTATTAAGTGATGGGTGATGGGTGATGAGTGATGAGTATTAAGTGATAAGTGATGAGTGATGAGTGACGAAAATTGAGTGACAAAAAAAAAGTGGCCAAACAGCCTCTAAATTTCTTAGTTCGAAATGAATCAAACAAGTAAAATATTTTCACAAATGCGAATTTGTATTGATGAATATGTGGTACATTTCTCTGTAATTACAAAAGAGTGATCATCTGATTCAATCTCCTTGAAAGATTTGTTGATTGGAATTGTGATAATGTGATTTTTATTTGAACACCAAATATACTTCAATTTGGCTGAAGAATGGATCGAAGCTCTTTGAAACAGAATTACTATGAATTTCTAGTTATGAGCTTGTTAGAAATCCTTTGTTCTTCGTGTTCTTCATGTGTTCTTCGTCTTCGAAGGTTTGTAGTGGAAGGCTTGAATCCATAGAGCTTTACTGATTTGTGATTTGTTGAGGTTTCTGGAGGTTTTTGAGCTTGATTCCAATAAATTTTTAGATCTAGGAATATGATTTGGATGATTCATCTTCGAAAGTTCTTCATATTTGAAGGTTTGTGGCGGAACTTCTTCAGGCTTTAGAGGCTTGAATTCGTAAAGCTTCACCAATTTATAGTTTCTTGAAGTTTCTGGAGGCTTTTGAGCTTGATTCCAGTAACCTTTATTCTAGTGACCTTTGAGATCTGGGAAGATGATTTGGATGATTCTGCTTCGATTGTTCTTCGTATCCGAGGTTGAGGTTCTTGAAGTTCTTGGGGCTTGATTTTTGCAGAACTTCTAGACTTCTGAACTCAAGATGTCTTCTCGGTCCTCTCCCTAGACGTCTTGGTGTGTTGAAATACCTTAGGAAGGCTTCTATTTATAGGAGTTTGGGGGTGGGTGAGCGATACGTGGCAAAGTTTGATTGGTGACACATGTCACAGCCTGATTGGTCCGTATATGTCATCGCTTACACGTGCTAGACTGCTTATGTCATTACTTACACGCGCTGATGTGTGATTAGTTTTTGCATGCATTTTATGCCTCTATTTCAATGACACTTGGCAAATTTCTATTGGTTTCTAAGTAGCAGTATGTGGCGCTTTGTAATTGGCTGTAATTTGTGGACTTGGTAGTAGGATGTGTCAGCTCGTGATAGGTCGGGAGTTTTCCCTCTCTACACTCACGTCGGCTTTAAGTCTAAAATCGTTTTTCAAAAGATTGAGTACCGCACACCTTGCCTTTGCGATAAGAAATCGACATGCCAATGTGTCATAAAAGGGGGTACAAATCACGGAACTTACACTAGAGATGTTGGTTTTTGAAGGTTTATTATTGAGTGGGATTCTCTTGTGGTAATGAATGTTATTGCTTGAAAGTCTCCTGCCCCATCCTTTATAGCTTCTGTTATTTATGGTATTTCTTCCTTAGTTTTAGAGACTTATAGCTTTGAGGTGTCTCATACTACGAGAAATGGTAACCAAGAAGTACATTTGTTAGCAAAACATACTCAATATGTTGAGCACTATATTAATTGGATTGAGGAGAGCTCTTATTTCTTAGAACATGCTCTCTCAAAT
Source organism: Quercus suber (assembly GCF_002906115.3). Lineage (NCBI taxonomy): Eukaryota > Viridiplantae > Streptophyta > Magnoliopsida > Fagales > Fagaceae > Quercus > Quercus suber. Next base: position 503,096 of record NW_027069486.1, on the reverse strand, counting down.
TATGTAATGTCTTTTTGTTTTAGTTGAATGAAATTTCAAAATTCCTATAAAAAAAATTGTCGATAATGTATAAAAAGAAGTTTTTTTTTTTTTAGTTGATAAAATTTATCTTTTAAACTTTTTAACATTATAAATTTTAATTAAATATCCTCCTTTTTATGTAAGATTATATAAAACTTAATAAAATTCAATATACACTATATTGAATATTTAAAACATTTCACTTTTGTTAGAAAATGGACATTTGTGATTTTTTTTTCATGATAAATTTGTACATGTATTCTCATTTTATGTGATAAAATTTGTTTATTTGAAAATTGTGACATCAATATTATTTGTGGAAAATTATTATTTACCTCCTATGGTTTGACACTAATACACTTTAGTCCATAAATTTTCAATTGCTACATTTTGACCTTCTAAGATTCGGACTGAAATGAAATCATAAACAAAATCTCAACAACTTCACTTTAATACAAATATTATGGATGAAAATATAGAATTTGAAAAGTTTGTGCACTTAAGTGACATGAGCAAATCACAAGAAGGTAAATAATATGTCCAAAAAGGCACAAAAATCTATTAATTTTGACAAAACACTAACGATTTCATTTTATTTACAAACCTTAAGGAATAAATGAAACAATTGAACACTGTGGATTTATTTTGTAATAGGACCAAATAACATGAGATAAATTGTTATGTTTCATTCAAATTAAGACATCTAAAGTTTTCTTTTTAGTGGAATAAGTCATTTATATTTATACAAATGAGTAAAATATTTATAAAAATTTCATGGCCACCAAGCCTACAAGTAGGCAGTAGCTCCGCCCATGTTTGGCAGGTTATGATTCATAAATTGGAAAAGATATTGAGTAGGTAAGCAAAATATACAATCACATGCTTTCACTGATCCTTCCTGGCTATAGTATCCTAACGATAACTTAACTAATGGACGATTTTCGTATCTCGAGGACAATCTCTTATGATGAATTAATTAGATGTTAATCTCGTAAATGGACCAGTGAGATCTCCACCGAGACACTTAATGCCAGTGGAGCAATTCAGAGAAGTAATATCAAAATAAATTAAACATGAAATTTTTTTTTAAGCTTGTCAATGAGCCACTTCATCCGAATGAGATAAGCACTTTGAGCTTTGGGCAAGTTTTAACGAGTGAGGACATGGGAAAGGTGCTTGCAAGTCAAATTCTATGAAAGTCAAGTGAATGATTAATCCATACGATAATAAAAAGTAAAAGATGTGATAAACGAGTGATTTTAGAACATTTTTTAATAAATTATTTTTTAAAAAGAGAAATGAGATATCCTGAGGGTAATAGTTAGCATAACCATTTTTAAAAAGTTTTAATACAAATTTTAAGGATGATATAAAAAACTATAAAACAAATATCAGTTTTTTCTTATTTCCCATTAAAAAAAAAATTCTAATTAAAAGCATTTCCTAAACGAATTACGCTTCCAACATTTGTTAACAAAATCCTTAATCAAATTAATCGGATTGAAATAAAGTGATTACATATAAACCATGCAAGGCCCTAGATATGTTAGACAGGCATGCATGCTTCATGGTTTAAAACTTTAAAATACAAATATAGTATTTTGTTAATGATAAAACATAGTTACAGTTTTTTAAGCTTACTAAAATAGTTTAAAAGATATAATTGCATTGAGTCTAATTGTTCTTAAAAAAATATAATATAATTTATATATGTTTTAAGGGTCTATGTAACTTTTTTTTTTCGAATTTAATTGTTTAAATTAAATTTATATCACCTACAAAATTGTATATAAATTTTAGTTTATAAACTTTTAGTAATGTTAGTTGCAGCTTTAACATTTTCCTTATTGATATTTTGTTAATATTAAATAAATACTAGTTTGTATAAAAAAAATATATATATATATATATATATATATTTATATTTAGACCTTCAGTAGGTTAAAATTTTGATTTCGCATGTGGTTGAAGAAAATATTATGCCCATTAATAATAGACTTCATACTTCCTTTTAAAGTCGATGATTGTTTTTAAGTAAAAGATTTGAAAGTCGATGAACTTTACCAACTCCCCTGAGCTTGATCTTTGGACATCTAGTTTAATAAGACTAATATAATCCTATCTTTTATATAGAGCTTACAAGGCAGTATATATGTATAACTCTCTGATCTTTAATTTCTGGTGCGAGGAAAATAGAATTTGGAAGAGTAAAGTGAAGAGAGTTTACACAAGTGCCAGAGAACAAAAGAAAAAAGAAAAGTGAAGACAGAGATAGGGAGAGGTATGGAGGAGAAAAAAAGAGAAAAAAAAAACGTGTGGATAAAAAAAAAAAAGATAAGAGAAAAATAAAATAAAATAAAGAAGAAGAAATTAAAATTGAGAAATGTCACTATAATATTTTCACAATATTTTTATAATAAATTTTAAATGGTGGGTTGTTACTAACTAATACTGATAAAAAAAAATTTAAGTGATGTGTTCAAATTAAAATCAATAATAACTTATCACATATGATTTATTGTGAAAATATTGTAAAATGTTAAGGACGTAGCATTTTTTTTTTTAACGTGATCTGATCAAGTTGTACATTATTGCAATTTTTACATTATAATAATAAAAATAATAGTATAAATTTATATATATGATGTGATAAATTTTATATTATATAATGAGTACAAATAAATCTATTTCTTACATATTATGTAATAAGGGTATAATAGTCAATTTATATAAATTACATTTTTCTTCCTTCTCTTTTTTCTCTCCAACCAAACAAAAGAGTTTTCCACCCTCCCACTTTTCCATCCCCTACAACCAAACACATAAGAAGGAAAACTAAATATTTTTCATTCTCCCAGTTTTCCACTCTCCCATAATTTTTCATCTTTTCACTTTTCCACTCTTCCATCTAAACAGACCCTAAATGCCAGGTGCTTGTAGTTAAGTGGCATAATATAATCTCTTTTTTTTTTTTTTTTTATTAAGAACCAATATTCAAATAACCTTTTTTTTTTTGAGAGAGTAATATTCAAATAACCTCTTTTCCCTTTATAGGAGTAAGTATCAAATTATCCCAAAAAAAAAAAATGAGACTAACAAGTCAAGTAGCTAGTCTCACAAAAACATTTCGAAATCTCATATAGGTTTCAGGCGTTCAAAATATAGGTCGAGACTGAGTGAATATATATATATATATATAAAAAATGGAGGCAAAAAACTAGAACCAAAAGAAAGAGTATGATGAAACCTCCATAAAGAAGAATAAAAAGAGTATGATGAAATATGAATAGTGAATATGCTTCTAAATCTAAGAAGTTATCAAAGATTTAAAAGAGCACCTTTTTAGTCAGAACTTACAAGAACATATAAATAAATAAATTGCACCTTTTTTGTTTTGAAATGGAGGAAAGCAACCGCAGATTTTCTGAAGATATGCACCCCCTCCCCTCTGAAAAAAAAAAGAAAAAAAGAAGAAGGAAAGAAGACCAACTGCTCTATATTGCTCGTATTATGGCAAAGATTTCTCAAGCTTCCCTTTGTGAATCAGGCAAAAATAACTAGAAACGAAAACATGCATTACATCACATGAATATATATACACACACACACACACACAAGAAATCCTTCACATCAAAAGTCAAAAACCTTTTGCAATTTATGTTTTTGGAATATGTATCTTCAACTTCAAGAAGCGACGACTAAAGAACACAATCAAGGAGAAATACTCAAATTGTTTTATTACAAATAAAAATTGACCAATTAATATCTTAAATTATGCATATATACATTTATTACCTTTAATGTTATATGGTAATTTTAAAGTTTTGTCTGGATTTCAGAATCAGAAAGTTATGTGGAATAAATCTGAATAGTGAAGACCAGATTTTATCCAGTGTAAATGCAAAAATATTCCAAAACATTTTTTTTTTTTTTGAGAAGGAAAAAAAATTTCCAAAACATAAATTTGAAGTATGAAGTATGAACAATTAACAAAAAAAAAAGAAAAAAAAAAGGGCTAGTAGCCTAGTACAGAGGGTAATAACTAATAAATTACATTACATTTACATGCAAGCATAAGTGAGGGTAATATATATATATATATATTTATATATTAAAATGAGCGTGCACCTTTTGGCTTTAAATGAGAGGAAATCGATGTAAGATTGAGCCGAGATATGCTGCTCGTGACTAATGTTGTTTGTATTAATATTCTATGCTGCTAACACCTATGCAGCTTAGGTGTCTAATTCACTATCCCCATATAATTAAGTTGGCTCAAAAAGTTTCAATATTTAATTTAATTCATTTTATTTTTACCACATATATATATATATATATTCTACCAACTTGATTGTAGAACACAAAATTAATAAGCAGGCCTGCCTCTCTCTCTCTCTCTCTCTCTCTCTCTCTCAAATCAAATATATATCAAACACAATCATATTGAGGAATTGCTCTTGACTGTAAACGTTGTCTCAATTCACAGGGTTCAGCTATTAACCGACCAAAAAAGCTGCTGTTGTTTGAGGTTAGTCTCCAAATCCTAGCATAGCATTTTTTTTGAAGTTGATATTCTTGGATGTCTCTATACTTAGTTTCCCAACATCTATGCTTATCTTTCACTTTCGTACATTTCATGTAGCAAAGTTTTTGGTTTAGTTTGGTTTGGTCACATTGATCATTTCATGAAAACAACAATTATTATATGCCATATGGAATTAGAAATGCGATCTTTGTTACACACGGACGGCAAGTTGTGCATCTCTCTCTCTCTCTCTTGCTTGTGGGTGTCTTATGTTTGTTTGCACGGAAAACGAAAGCATGCAAACCTTGAGTTTTGGGTGGTGATTAATAAAATTTGGATCACACTCTTCTGGGTTTCATTTTCCTTGTTTTGTTACGTGTAACTTTACTATAGACAACTATAAAAGTCATGAAGTTCGAAAGATCCATCATGTCAAGAACCAATTATAGAGTTATAATAATGAGTAGATAATTCAAAGTATATACGCACGATCATTGTTCTCCAACTTGGAACATATGCACGACGCACTTGCGTAACGTACAAAAATATTGGCTATTTGTTTTGAAGCAAAACTATATATATATATATATATATTTGCATGAGACCTCAAATTATGATTTTTTTTTTAATTTAGAATTGAAGTAATTACTAGTATTTCTTTTTCCTTTTTGGGCTAAAATTACTAGTATTTCTTTTTTTTTTTTTTTTGAGAAAGAATTACTAGTATTTCTTAGTTTAACAACAATGAACATATATATATATATATATACACACACACATACTAGTAACAAAATAAATTATTATTTTTATTGCTATATTATATTGCTAAAAACGGAGATGCTTTGTTTGACCCCAAAGCTATGGAGTTTAAAAGTAATCTTTTGTTGAAAATGCGCGCAGTTAGATGTGCTAAATTAAGGATTTGTTTGTTTCTAAAAAAAAAATTAAAGGTTTGTTTAAATATTGCTTATTTTTTTGAAATTGAAAAATTATAATTGAAAGTACGGTAGATAAGAAACTGAAAAATTATTATTAAAAGTACGGTAGATAAAGATAAAAGTCAGTTGAAATAGTATAATAAAATCTATAAAAGTACAAAAAATATAATAAACCTTATAAATAATAACAATAATAAATTAAATAATAAATTAATTTTAATTTTTCATCCGGGTTCAAACACACACCGCCAAATCCTGCACAAAAATTTTGATGATTGAGGGCAGCCATTCGATCAACTGTAAATTTGACAATTCATAATTATAGACAACTTTAATCATGGAATTGCTTTCTCCTTTATTCCAATTTCTGTCTGTACTTTTCTTAATTTCTGAACATTTTTGTTTTTGTTTTACTATATTATATATTAATCAGCCAATTGCCATAATATATAATTATAACAAAATTGTTAGATCCCACACACCCGATAGTACCGCTCGTGCGGTGCAATAATTATCTCGGTAATTGAATACAAACAAATATATGCCTTTGCCAGATAGAGTGCTTCAGATTTGACACTATCATCTTTAGAGTCGTATAACCTTACAATTATTAAAACATAAAAAAATTAAAAAATTAAAAATTAAAATAAAAAATAAAAAATAAAAAACAAACAAAACAAAAAATTACTGTTATATTTGAAAGGATCAATAAAAAAAAAAAAAAAAAAAAAAGAATCACAGAAAAGTTGATGGATAGGATGTAGAAAATACTTTAACGTTTTATCATGGTAGGCTGGATTAAATAAAATGGAGGGATGATAAATAAATAAAAATTAATTGCTATTGGTTGCCAATGAAACTTTGAGGAAAGAAACTCTATTTGTATTAATAATAATTATACTCTTATTATTTAAAAATCATTTCATTATTATTTTTCATAGTAACCGTAAAATATTGTATTGAAAATTAATATTATGATAGATACACCTAATTTATTATTTGCTAATAATAATAAAAATAGCTCAATTACTATGATAATCTCATAATCAATTTAATAATTTGGTAAAATGTAAATAAATATAATAAAAATTTAAAAATTAGCTGTATGTTGAATGTAAATAAATATAATAATAATTTTAAAAATTAGCTATATATGGAATAAATTCAATAAAATGATCAAAGAAATTTGGAAGACTTTATATATATATATATATATATGTAGATAGATAGATAGATAGATAGATAGATAATAACTTGAATTATATATCAATAAATAGTATGTTATTCAATTGTTGTACTGTGAGTTCCGGTTAGCTCAACTAGTAAAGTCTTTAATGATTGAATAAGAGATCTGAGGTTCAATTCCCGCTTCACAAAAACTGATTGGTGTCTTGGTCTGATGACAAAGAACTATATCAGAACGGACGTCATAGGTTGAAACTTTCTAAAAAAAAAAAAGTTATTGTACTCACAACTGAATTTTTAAAAATACATTTAAATTTATTATGCATTTCTTCTCCAAAAAAAATTATTATGGATTTTTCGCAGTATATGAGCAATAATGTATTCATATTAAAAAATTATAACTCTATACATGACTTATGAAATTATTAAGGCACTTTTTTTTAATAAAGGTAATTATTAAGGTACTTTAATGCATTACACTTCATCCTATAATTCTAAATAGAGGTGTGCATGGGTCGGTGGTTAAGGAAATTTTTCGACCTAACCCACCATGGTGGGTCAAAAAAAATTTGACCCAACCCAACCCATCATATAAGTCCAACCCAACCCAACCAACCTACATGAGTCGGGTTGAACCATGGGTTTGACAAATTTTTTTTTTTATTATTAAATTGAGTAGAAAAAAATATAAATATTAATATATTAAAAAAAACCCAAAGATTAGTATCAATGTAACTCCTTAAAGGCAAACAACACTAATTACTAAACAACAATAGTAATTTACTAAGGTTTGTGTGAACTAATTGGCTTTTATAGGGATAGGAAGAGCTGGTTATTTAAAAAAAAATTAATTATAATATATATATATATATTAAATTAGTATTAGTAGTAGGAATCGAGAAAATGTTGCTCTACAGCTGGTTTTTTTTTAAAATTATTAAATATATAATATATTTTAAATATATATATATATATATATATATATTATATATATATTATATATATTAAATATGGGTGGGTCGGGTCGGGTTTGGCGGGTTTGTAATTTTATGACCCAAACCCAACCCGACCCCTATAAATTTTTTTTTGTAACCCAACCCAACCCACCAAGCCCTAAAAACCGACCCAACCTGGTGGGTCGGTTGGGTCGAGTCGGGTTTAGCGGGTCGGTGGGTTTTCTGCACACCCCTAATTCTAAAAATGATAATGAAGTATACATGTACGTAGAGCACTAGGTAGGTATTGGAAATTTGGAATGCTTAAATTAAACCTAAACCGTCCGCCTAGACAATTCCCTTCAATATATATATATATATATAGATTTGAATGACTTTTTTTTTTTTTTTTTTGGAGGAAATAGATTTGAATGACTTTCTATAATTATTTTGTTTTTTTATTCTAAAAAAAACATATTCTATTTAAAAAAGGGGGTATTTTTGTCGCTTAACTCGGTTTTCCTTTTTCTTCTTCAGCATTGTCTCCTTCTTACACTGTTGTTATACTTATACATTTGTCAATATTGTTCCTCATAAAAATCACGGAATTTGCTATTGAACAATCTGAACGGCTAGCTAGAGACATATATTCCCTCTTTTTTTCTTCTTCTTTTTCACTTGTGTGCTTGACATATATCACCAATCATTTAGCACAAATATAGCGTAGATTTTCGTTAGTCATAGAGAAGTTTAACATATCCAATCGTATCAGTTAACTCATCAAAAAAAGTTAAATCATTTTATAATTTTCTAAAAGAAATGCATTATGTGGGGGCAACGGGCATTAGTCTAAAAGATTCCAATAATAATAAATTCTTTTTATTTCTTTTTTACACTAGAATTCTAATTCGTTGGTTGAAACTAAACGGAATTTATCACCATGTATAGTGATCAAGTCAAATATTTAGAAGGCCATATTGTGATACCATGTGAATTGATATGATTAAGCATTTCTTTACAATGCATATGTTTTTTTTTTTTTTTTTGGTATTAATAACTAAGAGTCACATTTGTTAGTTTGCATTATCTATTAATGCAAAGATATTATTTCTCAAAAAAAGAAGCCTAAAAATATGTAAAGTTTCAATGTCAATATAGCAACTAGCAAGTTAGCAACTTATTAGAACATTAATGATAGCTTAAAAAAATATTTTTCTTTCATAAAAAAAAAAAATATATATATATATATATAATAAAATAAAAAGATGATTATTTCATTTTGTTTGTATAATTATTTAGAATTTAACAAGTTGAGCACAATCAAAATAATCAGATTTAAGATTATATGAAGGAATGAAAGGAATACATTGGTTGATACTTATGCAAGTCTTAGATTTTCTGTAATATTTTTCTTTAACTATATGAATTTGTCTTTTGTTGCTGTATAAATGTTGATAATTGAGTGATAAATAATAGTAAAACTCATGCTAAAATTGACAAAGAATTCAAAATATATACGAGTAATTTATAAATAAATCAATTTTTTTTTTCTTTAAAAATATATGTAAATTAAGTGCTTTTTATTACAAATTACAGTAGAGGGATCGTTTTGCATTTGAACAGAATGATAGGAGGTCACATATTAATAAATTTCTTAAAAGATATTAAAAACCCTAGAAGACTTTATTCCTTTGTCTTAATGTGGCTCTGGCTCTATCCATGTGATTCTTTTTTCTTCTTTTTGTTGTCTCTTTTTTGTTTCTTCTTATTACTTTAATTATAATTTGTTCCTCACAAAGTCATTCTTGTGCATAGCTTACCCCCACCAAAATGGTATGAAATCAATGGTTGAGAATTGAGAAACAATGCTCACAATCGTGGCCATAGTCCATAGACACCGAGAATTTTGGAAGCTTCAAAACGACAGAAGCAAGGAAATAATATAATATATCTCTATGTGCCAGCCATTGATAATGATGTGGACGACTATGATCCATCTTATCCAGTCTCTCGACTCTCAACCACACACATTAACACTGAACCGTCCGTACATCTATCTCTTAAATTCCATGCTTCTTCCGAATGGTTCCAAGGAAACCATAACCCAAAAGAAAAAAAAAGAGGTAGTGGTAATAAAATTTAATTTTGCAATGGCAAAGATACACAACTCACTTTGCCAAAGGTTTCTCTGTTATACCTTTGCATAACGTGGGTTACTTCATCTCATGGGTATATTGAATCATGTAGTCAATATGCAGTACGATATTTACTTATATTTATTGGTTCCCAAAAAAATTCACCAATAAAAGACAAACTCGTTTTCAAAATACGGTATTTTCCTTTTTAAGTGAAACCCTTTACAGAAAGGAGCAAAATGGGGATTGCATTGGATTTGAGGGAATCATAAAGCAAACAAAAAGCTGTGGGATGGTACTTATGGAAACTAGAAGATAGAAACATAGGAAGCTTAGCTGAATGAGGTCTATCCGATCCAATTTATGCCTCTTTTATTTTTTATCTTTTTCTGTGTGTTGAAAAATAAAAAAGTAAACTTCATTAATTGCTTTGGTTTAATTAATTATAGGTCATGCTAACGAATGTTTTTAAAAGCACTAATTAGCATTTTTCATTAATTATTTACAAAAACATGAGCCCCCAAAATCCGGAAATCTGCTCTCTAAAGACACAAAAGAGAAGAACAACACCAAGCCCAAAAAACCATTACAAAGAGATTTTAGCTTAGCAGAACAGCCTAGCTAGCTAGCTTCATTAAACAACCTGTACCTTTAATGGCGCGGCACAAAACACACTCTGCAACACAAAGCCCAATATATTTTTTTTGATAAATCAGAACCGATTCCATGCGGCCCACACACGAGAGAGAGAGAGAGAGAGGTCAGAGACCCTAAAACCCTCACCTAGAAAAAACGATTTCTGGCACCATTAGTAATTTAGTATGACCCTTGAGCCACAAGTGCCACCCCGCTACACCAAACTCTCTCTCTCTCTCTCTCTCTCTCTCTCTCAGTTACTAGCACTTGCTTTCATAATGGTGGTGGTAATTATAGTTGTGGGTGCTAGTCTAGTAGTGTAGGAATGGTATCATGAGAGAGGGGCTTGCGTTGTTTTTCTCAGTGGCTGTCTGTCTGGTTCGTTTTCCTTTTTGATGCTTTTCGTTGCAATTCCATCGCCATTAATGCTTATAGAAATTTTCAAAAAGCTTCATTAAATGTCAGCACAACTGACTTGGTTTTATAACTTCACCACCAGGCCTCCAAAAATTCTTACTCTTCTACTACACCATAAAGATTAAAAAAGACATATCTTAAGTTTATTTTAATTAATAAATAAATAAATAAAATCCTAAACTTGAATTATGTTGAATGGGTTCAATTAGACTTGGGGTTCTAAACTTATTTTCTTTCTATTTGCTAATTGGGCCGGTCTGTGAATTTCATTATAATTTTTCTATTAGATATCTGAAAAGTTACATTAAGCTCAACATTTCCTCAAGTGGGACTCAAAAATATTGATTTGTTTTTCAATTTCTTGCTATGGGTTATTTTAACTTTAGGAAAATGTGTAATTAAAACAAAACTTTAGGGACATGTTAAAATTTTCCTTATTTGGATATGTAAGATTCATATGTTTATATTATTAAATTATTGATGTTGCTATTTTGGTTTTCTATGAGATTGTTTACGCATAGTGTTTCTCGATTTAATTTAATACTATTACCATAAAACTTAAACAAAATTAAATAAATAAAGAAAGAAACTAATTGGGTATCTGAAATGAATATTAATGAAATTTTCATTTCCATTTTTATGTCACAGAGATTGGTGGTGGGCTCTGGCTTTAACTTTTTAAGGACCAAAAGACAGCAGTAGTAGAAGTAGAGTAGAGTGGTTGCAGAAACACGACAGTACTCTAGCTTCTTTTGTTTCCCGGGTCTCAGTTTGTTAATTGTTACTGGTTACTACATTCCAAAACCCAGATCTCGAGGTTTGTTTCCTAAGAAGTGCCATTTGTCACAGCCAAAGTTTTAATCTTTTTATTGCACACCGTTTTATCTGTTCCCACCTTTCCTTCTTCCGCCAATCTCTCTTCTATAAATTCTTATATACTTTTTGAACCTCTCTCTATGTGCCGACCTCACAATGAGTCTGTAAGGGGTTCAGTACAAAGCACTTGGAAGAGTTGAAAGTTGAAAAGAGTATTGGGTTTGTTTTGTTATGTGCTTAAAGGTGTGGAATTTGACCTTGGAGGTGTTGCATTGGCCACAATTATAGGAGGGTCGGTGATAGTGTTGAATTTTCACTGTTGCTTTGCACTGAAGCCGAGGTACAACCTTCGAACCTTGCAGCTTTGATCTTTGTTTCCTGTATTTCATTATTCTAGCACTTCCGGATTTTTGGGTTATGGCTATTGTTTTTTAATGCAAATCTTAGTGTTGGGATTCATATATTGGAGCTTTAGAACATGTGAAAAACGGTTCTCATTGGTAGGCTCTTGGGTTTGGTAGTTGGTTCCTACTATTTGTCCATGCCTGTAAAATATTTATAATTATATATACAGTTCAATTACAACCTGTGGATACCTATTGTTTGTGTAATTAGCCAATAAAACTCGGTCCGTTAATTTGGGCTTTGTTGGGTATTTAAGGGATTCCAACTTCTGCTTCAAGAGCATACTAGAGGGAGTGTTTAGGAGAGTGGTTTTGATGTGGAATATTGGTCTTAAGTACAAGACATGCTGAGCTCTGATGAGGGAGAATTTGATGTGTTCTTTGACTCGGTGGATCATTTGTCGTCTGAAGGATCAATTGTAGGTAAAGAAGAGTTAGATTCTGTAAATTTAGAGTATGGTATTTGGATGAAAGAACCGCTAAGTGTTAAGGACAGACGAGAGAGTTTTCTACATGGGATGGGTTTAGCTGAATTTGGTGCTGCTAGGATTTGTGGTGAGGAGAATGAAATGGACATTGGTGGCTTATCAGAGATGATGGGATTGGACAGGCTTACGGAATGCAGTGGAGCAGTCTCAAGCTCTAGCATTTCATCTATTGATTGTGCGGAGGAAAAATTGGTTTGTTGTAGAAATGAGAGGGGCAATGAAGCAAATGCCATGCTTGATGTATTGGAAGGAAAAGAAGAAGATGAACAGAAAGTAATTCTCAATGGGGAGGACACTTTGCTTTCAACTTCTGCTAGAAAATGTGTAGAGAATGATACTCTTGCTAATGTACAAGCATATAATATGTTAGATGTGGGTAAAAGGAAATTCAAAAGTTGGTTAAAACACTTAGTCAACAAAAGGAAGGGAAGAGGAGATACATTTGTAACTGAGGTATCAAAAACCAATTATGAAACACCTAAGATAAAACGAGCGAAGGTGTGGCAGAACAAGAAGAGGTACATGGAGCTTACTGCTCTTTATAATGGGCAAGAGATTTGTGCACACAGGGGCTTAATTTGGACAATGAAGTTTAGTCCAGATGGCCAGTATCTAGCAAGTGGTGGTGAAGATGGGATTGTACGTATTTGGCGTGTTACATCAGCAGAAGCCTCATACAATGATTTAATTATTGAAGGCAATTCTAGTATAAAAGTGAAAGGAGGCAAGTTCACTTTTGGTGGAAAAAAGACAAGCCATGCCTCCATTGTCATTCCTGATAAGGTTTTTCACATCAAAGAGTCACCCCTGCAAGAATTTCATGGCCATTCTAGTGATGTCTTGGATCTTTCTTGGTCCAATTCAAATGTAAGTCTCTTGACAGTACTTGATTATCTTTGTATGTAAGTCTATAATGTGTTTAAAGCTAATCTAACTGTTTTGCAGCAGTGTCTTCTTTCATCATCCAAGGATAAAACCGTTCGTCTCTGGCAAGTGGGTTGCAACAAATGTTTAAATGTTTTCCATCACAATGATTACGGTAAATATGAGAAACAGAAGTTTTTATCTCCCTTTCTTGTATTCATTATAATAGATTGAACATATTGTTTCTCCTCCATTGAGAATATGATGCTTTATTGTGTCAATCAACATTAATATAGTTGTCTTGTTTTTTTAATGGAACCAGTGACATGCGTTCAATTCAATCCGGTTGATGACAATTACTTCGTCAGTGGCTCCATAGATGGAAAATTTCGTATTTGGGGAGTGTCTGAGAAGCGAGTTGTTGATTGGGATGATGTGCGAGATGTAATAACTGCTCTATGTTACCAGCCAGATGGAAAGGTATGACCTGGATATCTTGATCTCAGTATAATTTATATAGACTGCTCTGAAGATTACGATTTTAGGAGTTCATGCAATTAATCATATTTTACATTGTTATGCAAGCAGGGGATCATTGTTGGTTCAATTACAGGCACTTGCCACTTCTATGATGCATCAGGTACATCTTTATGTTGGATAGAGCCATTGATTTGTGTTGAGTCTTTCATTTTGTTTTTAACCTTGGAGTGCCTAAATTGGTCTTATGATGGTGTAGGCAAACATCTTGAGCTGGATGCTAAGATACATATTCAAGGTAGAAGAAAATCTTCTGCTAACAAGATAACTGGCATTCAGGTCCAATCTGCTCTTGCTATCTTAAATTCTTATTCTTGCTATGACATGATTTGCTAACATTGGGTATCCTTTCCTCCTTGCAGTTCTCACAGGAAATATCTCAGAGAGTAATGATAACATCAGAAGACTCCAAAATTCGTATATTTGACAGGATTGACATCATCCACAAATACAGAGGTAGAGGATTTTATAACATTAAGTTGATACTGTTAGTGTGAATTTCTGTTTTTATTCACACAAGGCATCATTCCATTTTATTCTTGACGTTACTTACAGCATTAACTTTGTTAACAGAATAAAACTGAGATCTCAAAACAGAATTTAAATTTACTACAATGTATCATTAAGTTAATACTGTGCTATAGTAGGATTAAAAATGCTGCATTTAACAAACTGTCATTCATTCCTGCATTCTTAACTTCCCTATTATATTTAATTCTCTGTAATTTAATCTTTTTATTTTACACAGAATTCCTTGACTAGTATTTGCTTATGCGTTTACCTTCTAAAAGATCATATGTCCTACGATGTATCTTTCTCATGTTTTCTTAATAGAGTTCGTAGTTTAATTAAGTACTGTTCCAAGTGATTGTGTGATTTGGACAGCCAGTTGTTGCAGCATATAAGAGATCAGTTGGTATTTGGAGATGTACTTGTAAATTGAACCCTATCATCATATGGGCTACATATTAGGATCAATTATTATGAATTGGTTGCATTCTCCACAATATATATGTATATTGTAATGTGTTTCTGTGTTTTATGGGAGTCTTTTGATATCTAGTATGTTGTGTTTGGCAATCCTCAGCATATTTGGCCTGATATGGTACTGACAAAGGGATCGTGTTAATAAGATGTTTAGGAAATGTTACACACTTCAGCTCTTACTTAACTGCATTTTCTGTCATTATATTTCAGATCTGTCCTTTAAGAATGTTTGAGGATTGTTTCTTTATCTGAGTTTGGATATCTGTATCAGTTAAGTTGATCCCTGTTAGAACTCAATGAGGTTACATTTAGTTATAGAAGTTTATCTTAAAGGACCTCCAATTTTATATGCAATACTGATCCTTTGAGTTTCATAAGCCTATCTAGTATCTACCTGTTAAGATCATTAATTATTTACAAAAACATGAGCCCCCAAAATCCGGAAATCTGCTCTCTAAAGACACAAAAGAGAAGAACAACACCAAGCCCAAAAAACCATTACAAAGAGATTTTAGCTTAGCAGAACAGCCTAGCTAGCTAGCTTCATTAAACAACCTGTACCTTTAATGGCGCGGCACAAAACACACTCTGCAACACAAAGCCCAATATATTTTTTTTGATAAATCAGAACCGATTCCATGCGGCCCACACACGAGAGAGAGAGAGGGCAGAGACCCTAAAACCCTCACCTAGAAAAAACGATTTCTGGCACCATTAGTAATTTAGTATGACCCTTGAGCCACAAGTGCCACCCCGCTACACCAAACTCTCTCTCTCTCTCTCTCACAGTTACTAGCACTTGCTTTCATAATGGTGGTGGTAATTATAGTTGTGGGTGCTAGTCTAGTAGTGTAGGAATGGTATCATGAGAGAGGGGCTTGCGTTGTTTTTCTCAGTGGCTGTCTGTCTGGTTCGTTTTCCTTTTTGATGCTTTTCGTTGCAATTCCATCGCCATTAATGCTTATAGAAATTTTCAAAAAGCTTCATTAAATGTCAGCACAACTGACTTGGTTTTATAACTTCACCACCAGGCCTCCAAAAATTCTTACTCTTCTACTACACCATAAAGATTAAAAAAGACATATCTTAAGTTTATTTTAATAAATAAATAAATAAATAAAATCCTAAACTTGAATTATGTTGAATGGGTTCAATTAGACTTGGGGTTCTAAACTTATTTTCTTTCTATTTGCTAATTGGGCCGGTCTGTGAATTTCATTATAATTTTTCTATTAGATATCTGAAAAGTTACATTAAGCTCAACATTTCCTCAAGTGGGACTCAAAAATATTGATTTGTTTTTCAATTTCTTGCTATGGGTTATTTTAACTTTAGGAAAATGTGTAATTAAAACAAAACTTTAGGGACATGTTAAAATTTTCCTTATTTGGATATGTAAGATTCATATGTTTATATTATTAAATTATTGATGTTGCTATTTTGGTTTTCTATGAGATTGTTTACGCATAGTGTTTCTCGATTTAATTTAATACTATTACCATAAAACTTAAACAAAATTAAATAAATAAAGAAAGAAACTAATTGGGTATCTGAAATGAATATTAATGAAATTTTCATTTCCATTTTTATGTCACAGAGATTGGTGGTGGGCTCTGGCTTTAACTTTTTAAGGACCAAAAGACAGCAGTAGTAGAAGTAGAGTAGAGTGGTTGCAGAAACACGACAGTACTCTAGCTTCTTTTGTTTCCCGGGTCTCAGTTTGTTAATTGTTACTGGTTACTACATTCCAAAACCCAGATCTCGAGGTTTGTTTCCTAAGAAGTGCCATTTGTCACAGCCAAAGTTTTAATCTTTTTATTGCACACCGTTTTATCTGTTCCCACCTTTCCTTCTTCCGCCAATCTCTCTTCTATAAATTCCTATATACTTTTTGAACCTCTCTCTATGTGCCGACCTCACAATGAGTCTGTAAGGGGTTCAGTACAAAGCACTTGGAAGAGTTGAAAGTTGAAAAGAGTATTGGGTTTGTTTTGTTATGTGCTTAAAGGTGTGGAATTTGACCTTGGAGGTGTTGCATTGGCCACAATTATAGGAGGGTCGGTGATAGTGTTGAATTTTCACTGTTGCTTTGCACTGAAGCCGAGGTACAACCTTCGAACCTTGCAGCTTTGATCTTTGTTTCCTGTATTTCATTATTCTAGCACTTCCGGATTTTTGGGTTATGGCTATTGTTTTTTAATGCAAATCTTAGTGTTGGGATTCATATATTGGAGCTTTAGAACATGTGAAAAACGGTTCTCATTGGTAGGCTCTTGGGTTTGGTAGTTGGTTCCTACTATTTGTCCATGCCTGTAAAATATTTATAATTATATATACAGTTCAATTACAACCTGTGGATACCTATTGTTTGTGTAATTAGCCAATAAAACTCGGTCCGTTAATTTGGGCTTTGTTGGGTATTTAAGGGATTCCAACTTCTGCTTCAAGAGCATACTAGAGGGAGTGTTTAGGAGAGTGGTTTTGATGTGGAATATTGGTCTTAAGTACAAGACATGCTGAGCTCTGATGAGGGAGAATTTGATGTGTTCTTTGACTCGGTGGATCATTTGTCGTCTGAAGGATCAATTGTAGGTAAAGAAGAGTTAGATTCTGTAAATTTAGAGTATGGTATTTGGATGAAAGAACCGCTAAGTGTTAAGGACAGACGAGAGAGTTTTCTACATGGGATGGGTTTAGCTGAATTTGGTGCTGCTAGGATTTGTGGTGAGGAGAATGAAATGGACATTGGTGGCTTATCAGAGATGATGGGATTGGACAGGCTTACGGAATGCAGTGGAGCAGTCTCAAGCTCTAGCATTTCATCTATTGATTGTGCGGAGGAAAAATTGGTTTGTTGTAGAAATGAGAGGGGCAATGAAGCAAATGCCATGCTTGATGTATTGGAAGGAAAAGAAGAAGATGAACAGAAAGTAATTCTCAATGGGGAGGACACTTTGCTTTCAACTTCTGCTAGAAAATGTGTAGAGAATGATACTCTTGCTAATGTACAAGCATATAATATGTTAGATGTGGGTAAAAGGAAATTCAAAAGTTGGTTAAAACACTTAGTCAACAAAAGGAAGGGAAGAGGAGATACATTTGTAACTGAGGTATCAAAAACCAATTATGAAACACCTAAGATAAAACGAGCGAAGGTGTGGCAGAACAAGAAGAGGTACATGGAGCTTACTGCTCTTTATAATGGGCAAGAGATTTGTGCACACAGGGGCTTAATTTGGACAATGAAGTTTAGTCCAGATGGCCAGTATCTAGCAAGTGGTGGTGAAGATGGGATTGTACGTATTTGGCGTGTTACATCAGCAGAAGCCTCATACAATGATTTAATTATTGAAGGCAATTCTAGTATAAAAGTGAAAGGAGGCAAGTTCACTTTTGGTGGAAAAAAGACAAGCCATGCCTCCATTGTCATTCCTGATAAGGTTTTTCACATCAAAGAGTCACCCCTGCAAGAATTTCATGGCCATTCTAGTGATGTCTTGGATCTGTCTTGGTCCAATTCAAATGTAAGTCTCTTGACAGTACTGGATTATCTTTGTATGTAAGTCTATAATGTGTTTAAAGCTAATCTAACTGTTTTGCAGCAGTGTCTTCTTTCATCATCCAAGGATAAAACCGTTCGTCTCTGGCAAGTGGGTTGCAACAAATGTTTAAATGTTTTCCATCACAATGATTACGGTAAATATGAGAAACAGAAGTTTTTATCTCCCTGTCTTGTATTCATTATAATAGATTGAACATATTGTTTCTCCTCCATTGAGAATATGATGCTTTATTGTGTCAATCAACATTAATATAGTTGTCTTGTTTTTTTAATGGAACCAGTGACATGCGTTCAATTCAATCCGATTGATGACAATTACTTCGTCAGTGGCTCCATAGATGGAAAATTTCGTATTTGGGGAGTGTCTAAGAAGCGAGTTGTTGATTGGGATGATGTGCGAGATGTAATAACTGCTCTATGTTACCAGCCAGATGGAAAGGTATGACCTGGATATCTTGATCTCAGTATAATTTATATAGACTGCTCTGAAGATTACGATTTTAGGAGTTCATGCAATTAATCATATTTTACATTGTTATGCAAGCAGGGGATCATTGTTGGTTCAATCACAGGCACTTGCCACTTCTATGATGCATCAGGTACATCTTTATGTTGGATAGAGCCATTGATTTGTGCTGAGTCTTTCATTTTGTTTTTAACCTTGGAGTGCCTAAATTGGTCTTATGATGGTGTAGGCAAACATCTTGAGCTGGATGCTAAGATACATATTCAAGGTAGAAGAAAATCTTCTGCTAACAAGATAACTGGCATTCAGGTCCAATCTGCTCTTGCTATCTTAAATTCTTATTCTTGCTATGACATGATTTGCTAACATTGGGTATCCTTTCCTCCTTGCAGTTCTCACAGGAAATATCTCAGAGAGTAATGATAACATCAGAAGACTCCAAAATTCGTATATTTGACGGGATTGACATCATCCACAAATACAGAGGTAGAGGATTTTATAACATTAAGTTAACTTCCCTATTATATTTAATTCTCTGTAATTTAATCTTTTTATTTTACACAGAATTCCTTGACTAGTATCTGCTTATGCGTTTACCTTCTAAAAGATCATATGTCCTATGATGTATCTTTCTCATGTTTTCTTAATAGAGTTCGTAGTTTAATTAAGTACTGTTCCAAGTGATTGTGTGATTTGGACAGTCAGTTGTTGCAGCATATAAGAGATCAGTTGGTATTTGGAGATGTACTTGTAAATTGAACCCTATCATCATATGGGCTACATATTAGGATCAATTATTATGAATTGGTTGCATTCTCCACAATATATATGTATATTGTAATGTGTTTCTGTGTTTTATGGGAGTCTTTTGATATCTAGTATGTTGTGTTTGGCAATCCTCAGCATATTTGGCCTGATATGGTACTGACAAAGGGATCGTGTTAATAAGATGTTTAGGAAATGTTACACACTTCAGCTCTTACTTAACTGCATTTTCTGTCATTATATTTCAGATCTGTCCTTTAAGAATGTTTGAGGATTGTTTCTTTATCTGAGTTTGGATATCTGTATCAGTTAAGTTGATCCCTGTTAGAACTCAATGAGGTTACATTTAGTTATAGAAGTTTATCTTAAAGGACCTCCAATTTTATATGCAATACTGATCCTTTGAGTTTCATAAGCCTATCTAGTATCTACCTGTTAAGCGCCACCCCTCATTTATGATCATTTTATTCATTGTATTAGCGTGGAGAAAGTTGCCATGCACACATCCACATCCATGTTCATACATATAAACATTAACCATGATTCTATAAAATTCATTGCACACATACATTGCATTTGAATACCTTTCTTAAGCAGCCTCTACAGCTGTACTCTTGTCCGTTCCTGTTTGCATATGCCTGTTTGCACAGTTTTCTATTCCTTGGATAAATTAATGACTTTTTGTCTTAATTTTATGCATATTGACCCATAAGATTTACCATTTACCATTCATGCATGCATCTCCAATCTGAGATACTTATCTGTTATTTTGTCAATCTGAAGTCCTGAATTACTGCTGATTTCAACAGGTCTTCCAAAGTCAGGAAGTCAGATGTCAGCTTCAGTTGCTTCAGGTGGGAAACATATAATCTCAATTGGAGAGGACTCTCGAGTTTATGTCTGGAACCATCATGGGTTGTGCATCCCTTCGAAAAAAGAAACAAAATCTGTCCGTTCCTGTGAGCATTTCATCTCTGAAGGTGTGACTTTTGCAGTCCCTTGGTCAGGTTTGGGAATGGAACCAAGGAGCTCAGGGAGTGGTAGTCCCAAGTATTGCTCACGAACACTGGACCAAATAGAGGCTGCTTCTCGAGTCAGAGATTCAGAACGTTTTTCTCTTGGTAATTGGTTCTCTATGGATGGCCCATGCAGGGGCTCTGCAACATGGCCTGAAGAGAAACTTCCTGTGTGGGAAGTTCTAGGTTCAGAAGATGAATCTCATCATCAGCACCATCTAGGCCATGAGCTGCAGCACAACAATAATGCCCACAAACACATGGCTGTATCAGACACATGGGGGCTAGTGATTGTGACTGCTGGATGGGACGGAACAATCAGGACATTCTACAACTATGGATTGCCCATCAGGCTCTAGGAGTATTCTTGGATCAGCCTTGATGAAGAACTTTTATTTGTGACTTGTGAGCCACCTCACTGTCTGTCCATATAGAGTTTCACTAGGATATAAATGTGCGCAAGTTATTGATATTCAGCCAATATATTTTCCTAACCTTATCAGCATACTCAAAATTAGTAGAATGACTACCCTTTATAACATGTTTCATAAGCTTGTAGATTCTCACTTTGTCAATTTGCTTACCTGGTCTATCTCAAGGAGACAGGCCATGCAATTTTTCATTTCTTTACCTTTTGTAAATGATACCTGATGTACACAACACAGAAAATATATACAATTAAATTTTTGTCTACTTTACATTCTTCACTAAGAAAGAGGGTGTCTAATCTAATGCAAATAATAAGCTTTTGTTTTAGTTTTCATTTTTTAATTATATTAGTTTGGTGTAAGCTTGTTGTATTAGGTTTAAGGCTTGAGGGTTGAAGTAAATTATCTATACTTTTGTTTATGTTTTTTTGGTAAAGCGTCTATACTAATATAAGCTATAGAGATCAAGTTTTGATTTATTAAAACATGGACGGATCCAAGATTTTGTCTTCAGGGATCAAAACATAAATTAAAATTTGACTAATCAAAGTAAAATTAGTATATGAAAATAAAGTAGCATCTATTTGTTCCGTTTCAGGAAAAAAGAAAAAGAAAAAAGAAGTAGCATCTATTTGGTATTTAACCAAATATAACAAAAAGAAAGAGCAAAATAACTATTTATTTCAATTTAATTGCCTATGATATATTAAAATTAAACCCAACATTATTTTAAATTCTGAAAATCATATATAATTGAATTTGTATCAAATTTCATAGCAGATTCCCTCTTAACATATAAAATCAAAAATTTCATTGAAAAATATAATTATTTTGTTACAAAGTCTAATTTTGACAATATTCATAGTTAAAACTATTCATACACAATAGAAACTAGAAGAATAAATATAAATACTACTATTTTACAAGTTTGTAGACTATTGATTTTTAAATTCATACTAATGTATTAATTTAAGAACTCTAGAGATTCCTAATCTTACCCAAATGCGTTATTGTCTTAATCAAATACACAATTATTTGAATAATAATAAAAACAAACAATAACACTAAAACAATGAAAAATAGTCAAGTATGAGATTTTTTTTTGTTTTGTTCCTAAGATGATTTTTTTTTTTTTAATTTTCTTTGTTTTAGGAGTAGGCCACTACTGAAATTGACATTATTCTTCTAAAAAATGAAAATAATAATCTCACGACTTATATTTGCATGAACTTTTAATCCTGAGAGAATAATGGACTTGATCATGAAGTGTAGGTTGCCTTGATATATTAGGAGTGAGATAAAGTAACGGTCAAAACTTGGTATGTTGGGCAGCCACATTTAGTTTGATGGAACATATATTCTCAAGATGGAATTCATAGTCTCTTAACGGAGATATAAAATATTCTCTTGTGATAAGTTTAATGGGTTTGTTATTCAGAGAGTTAGGCCTAATCACTTTGGTAAAAATTACTAAAGCATATATTTATGAAATTGGATTTCATAAATATATGATGAATAAATTAAAAGATTAAATCGGGTACTCAAGGATTAAGATGTAGTAATCTACAAAGTGGCATCCACATTTATGATTTGTATTACTACGAATATTTTATGAAGGGTTTGCATGTACAATAAAGTTTTGGATATAATTTATAAATAAGGCCTAGAGTGTAACTATATTATATAGTTGTATTAAATATAGTTAATGGTAACTTTGGACTTTCAAGAGTTGACAGAAAAGCGAAAGCCGTTGGAGCTAGTGTCTTATTGGTCCATTTTGGTCTCACTCCAAGCCACACATCATTGTAAGTGAGTGTATGTGAGTGAAAGTCACTCAATTTAATTCTCCTTTTGTAACCAATTGAGAGTTTACACTTCTTGGGCGTTAGTGCAATTGGAGTGAAGATTAAAAGTATTCCTAAGTGCTTCGATCTTTGTTTTGAAATTCACTGCTTCAAGGTACGCTTTCTTATACTCTAATTTTGAAATTTATATAGTGCATGTTATAGATTGAGAATGAAGTAGATCCGTTAATTTTTCACTGCGCACATACTTATTTCCATCACTGACTCAATCAGGAAAGAGATTTTTTTTTTAAAATTTTTAAATAAAAAAATTGACTGAATTATATAAATAGATTTATATAGTAAATAGAATACTTGCTGATAATAAGCTGCTATAAACTAGTCTCATGGGCATCAATGGGATAGGGAATGGTAATAGATTCATCACAACGATATTGTCTATGATGAAAATAATATTAGTTTCAAATCATGAAATGGTTTAGAGAAAATATTGATCCTTACCTAGACATTGCCTCGGTTTGGTTCTTGGAAAACATTAGGAAAAGGAATCGCGATTGTTAACTAAGTATTTAATAAGGTCCTTTTTTTTTTTTGGTTAGGGACAGGACTACTTTAAGATGAAGTGGAGAAATTTTAAAATTTTAATATCAAATATAAATTAGACTTGAAAGTTTAGGCTCAAAACATTTATATCTTGCTTCCTAAAATTGAAAACTCCCTCAACCAATGCTCAAAAAATCAACAAAATAAATTGGCCACCAGGCCATATTTGTGATTGGTAAATTAGTGGCCTACTCCTAAAACAAAGAAAATTAAAAAAAAAAAAATCATCTTAGGAACAAAACAAAAAAAAATCTCATACTTGACTATTTTTCATTGTTTTAGTGTTATTGTTTGTTTTTATTATTATTCAAATAATTGTGTATTTGATTAAGACAATAACGCATTTGGGTAAGATTAGGAATCTCTAGAGTTCTTAAATTAATACATTAGTATGAATTTAAAAATCAATAGTCTACAAACTTGTAAAATAGTAGTATTTATATTTATTCTTCTAGTTTCTATTGTGTATGAATAGTTTTAACTATGAATATTGTCAAAATTAGACTTTGTAACAAAATAATTATATTTTTCAATGAAATTTTTGATTTTATATGTTAAGAGGGAATCTGCTATGAAATTTGATACAAATTCAATTATATATGATTTTCAGAATTTAAAATAATGTTGGGTTTAATTTTAATATATCATAGGCAATTAAATTGAAATAAATAGTTATTTTGCTCTTTCTTTTTGTTATATTTGGTTAAATACCAAATAGATGCTACTTCTTTTTTCTTTTTCTTTTTTCCTGAAACGGAACAAATAGATGCTACTTTATTTTCATATACTAATTTTACTTTGATTAGTCAAATTTTAATTTATGTTTTGATCCCTGAAGACAAAATCTTGGATCCGTCCATGTTTTAATAAATCAAAACTTGATCTCTATAGCTTATATTAGTATAGACGCTTTACCAAAAAAACATAAACAAAAGTATAGATAATTTACTTCAACCCTCAAGCCTTAAACCTAATACAACAAGCTTACACCAAACTAATATAATTAAAAAATGAAAACTAAAACAAAAGCTTATTATTTGCATTAGATTAGACACCCTCTTTCTTAGTGAAGAATGTAAAGTAGACAAAAATTTAATTGTATATATTTTCTGTGTTGTGTACATCAGGTATCATTTACAAAAGGTAAAGAAATGAAAAATTGTATGGCCTGTCTCCTTGAGAGAGACCAGGTAAGCAAATTGACAAAGTGAGAATCTACAAGCTTATGAAACATGTTATAAAGGGTAGTCATTCTACTAATTTTGAGTATGCTGATAAGGTTAGGAAAATATATTGGCTGAATATCAATAACTTGCGCACATTTATATCCTAGTGAAACTCTATATGGACAGACAGTGAGGTGGCTCACAAGTCACAAATAAAAGTTCTTCATCAAGGCTGATCCAAGAATACTCCTAGAGCCTGATGGGCAATCCATAGTTGTAGAATGTCCTGATTGTTCCGTCCCATCCAGCAGTCACAATCACTAGCCCCCATGTGTCTGATACAGCCATGTGTTTGTGGGCATTATTGTTGTGCTGCAGCTCATGGCCTAGATGGTGCTGATGATGAGATTCATCTTCTGAACCTAGAACTTCCCACACAGGAAGTTTCTCTTCAGGCCATGTTGCAGAGCCCCTGCATGGGCCATCCATAGAGAACCAATTACCAAGAGAAAAACGTTCTGAATCTCTGACTCGAGAAGCAGCCTCTATTTGGTCCAGTGTTCGTGAGCAATACTTGGGACTACCACTCCCTGAGCTCCTTGGTTCCATTCCCAAACCTGACCAAGGGACTGCAACAGTCACACCTTCAGAGATGAAATGCTCACAGGAACGGACAGATTTTGTTTCTTTTTTCGAAGGGATGCACAACCCATGATGGTTCCAGACATAAACTCGAGAGTCCTCTCCAATTGAGATTATATGTTTCCCACCTGAAGCAACTGAAGCTGACATCTGACTTCCTGACTTTGGAAGACCTGTTGAAATCAGCAGTAATTCAGGACTTCAGATTGACAAAATAACAGATAAGTATCTCAGATTGGAGATGCATGCATGAATGGTAAATGGTAAATCTTATGGGTCAATATGCATAAAATTAAGACAAAAAGTCATTAATTTATCCAAGGAATAGAAAACTGTGCAAACAGGCATATGCTAACAGGAACGGACAAGAGTACAGCTGTAGAGGCTGCTTAAGAAAGGTATTCAAATGCAATGTATGTGTGCAATGAATTTTATAGAATCATGGTTAATGTTTATATGTATGAACATGGATGTGGATGTGTGCATGGCAACTTTCTCCACGCTAATACAATGAATAAAATGATCATAAATGAGGGGTGGCACTTAACAGGTAGATACTAGATAGGCTTATGAAACTCAAAGGATCAGTATTGCATATAAAATTGGAGGTCCTTTAAGATAAACTTCTATAACTAAATGTAACCTCATTGAGTTCTAACAGGGATCAACTTAACTGATACAGATTTCCAAACTCAGATAAAGAAACAATCCTCAAACATTCTTAAAGGACAGATCTGAAATATAATGACAGAAAATGCAGTTAAGTAAGAGCTGAAGTGTGTAACATTTCCTAAACATCTTATTAACACGATCCCTTTGTCAGTACCATATCAGGCCAAATATGCTGAGGATTGCCAAACACAACATACTAGATATCAAAAAACTCCCATATAACACAGAAACACATTACAATATACATATATATTGTGGAGAATGCAACCAATTCATAATAATTGATCCTAATATGTAGCCCATATGATGATAGGGTTCAATTTACAAGTACATCTCCAAATACCAACTGATCTCTTATATGCTGCAACAACTGACTGTCCAAATCACACAATCACTTGGAACAGTACTTAATTAAACTACGAACTCTATTAAGAAAACATGAGAAAGATACATCATAGGACATATGATCTTTTAGAAGGTAAACGCATAAGCAGATACTAGTCAAGGAATTCTGTGTAAAATAAAAAGATTAAATTACAGAGAATTAAATATAATAGGGAAGTTAACTTAATGTTATAAAATCCTCTACCTCTGTATTTGTGGATGATGTCAATCCCGTCAAATATACGAATTTTGGAGTCTTCTGATGTTATCATTACTCTCTGAGATATTTCCTGTGAGAACTGCAAGGAGGAAAGGATACCCAATGTTAGCAAATCATGTCATAGCAAGAATAAGAATTTAAGATAGCAAGAGCAGATTGGACCTGAATGCCAGTTATCTTGTTAGCAGAAGATTTTCTTCTACCTTGAATATGTATCTTAGCATCCAGCTCAAGATGTTTGCCTACACCATCATAAGACCAATTTAGGCACTCCAAGGTTAAAAACAAAATGAAAGACTCAGCACAAATCAATGGCTCTATCCAACATAAAGATGTACCTGATGCATCATAGAAGTGGCAAGTGCCTGTGATTGAACCAACAATGATCCCCTGCTTGCATAACAATGTAAAATATGATTAATTGCATGAACTCCTAAAATCGTAATCTTCAGAGCAGTCTATATAAATTATACTGAGATCAAGATATCCAGGTCATACCTTTCCATCTGGCTGGTAACATAGAGCAGTTATTACATCTCGCACATCATCCCAATCAACAACTCGCTTCTCAGACACTCCCCAAATACGAAATTTTCCATCTATGGAGCCACTGACGAAGTAATTGTCATCAACCGGATTGAATTGAACGCATGTCACTGGTTCCATTAAAAAAACAAGACAACTATATTAATGTTGATTGACACAATAAAGCATCATATTCTCAATGGAGGAGAAACAATATGTTCAATCTATTATAATGAATACAAGACAGGGAGATAAAAACTTCTGTTTCTCATATTTACCGTAATCATTGTGATGGAAAACATTTAAACATTTGTTGCAACCCACTTGCCAGAGACGAACGGTTTTATCCTTGGATGATGAAAGAAGACACTGCTGCAAAACAGTTAGATTAGCTTTAAACACATTATAGACTTACATACAAAGATAATCCAGTACTGTCAAGAGACTTACATTTGAATTGGACCAAGA
>NW_027069486.1:458369-475443 GCF_002906115.3 Quercus suber | reverse complement strand
GGTATCCCAGAGGCAGCCACTACAGTACACGCTCGGATTCAACGAATTCAAACTTTGCAAGTCTTTGAAGCTTGAATGGCTATCAAAGTCTGTAATTTTTGAACTCATTTGAACCTTGCATCATGTCTTAGTGAGCTTTGTAATCACAATTAAAAGAAACTAATGAAACACACCTCACTAATTAGAGGATCCCTAACGTGTTCTTTGCATTATATTTCATTTATTATGCATTTTCTTTACTGTTAAAATGTCATTCAATACGAATACTTTTTTGTTAGTTGTTTGTATTGTAGGAAGTTTGTTCTGTGCGCCAATCTATTCTTAAAACAGCCCCTTTAGCTGCGGAGAATTGATCCCAGTCCACCAAGAACATCTCACACGGCCCAGGATCCTTGGGCCATAGTGCTAAAGAAAATAGGCACTCTCACAAGGATCATCACAAAACAAGCGGGGACCTTATTCTAACTTTTGAGCAAAAAGTTATTGCGGAAACAAAAATTACTATAAACGGCAAAATCACAATTTTCGGGGCCTAAACAGAGGAATTCGCCATTTTTAAGGGATACCTCATGGCAAAGTGACGACTATTGCTTAGAAGACTGTTTTGCTTCAGCCTGCCAAATTTCATGCGATTCCGACTCAAAGGCCTATGATTTCTACTAGTATTTTTTTGCCTTGCGTGATGATTTCAAGCGTGAGTGAGAGTCTAGAAAGGCCATGGTGGTCTGTTCTACATCAAAATGTGTATTCACGAATTCCATTTTTTCTTTTTCTGAGAGAGAATTAGATGATGATTTGTTGAAGGGAATGAAGCAATGGAAAACGGGACGCCAAGAGTGGAAGCCAAGAAAATGAAAGAAAGGGGCTGGTGATGAATCTCTCTCTCTGATGTCTTTCCAAGGTTTTGGCAATGTCTTTGCTAGGTTGGAGGTGGAGGTTTTCAGTCGCAACACCACATATTTGAACCCCGTGACTTGGGAAACAAAAAATGTACATATATATATATATATATTTGGTTTTCACTGCCTTGAGATAAAAATTTGAATCCAACATCAACATTTCCTCCAAAAAAAAAAAAAGAAGAAGTAATTCTGATCAACAACCTTTATCTTGACATTTTTAAACAAAAAGAAATAAAAGTTAGGGTTGTGATGAGATTTGTATACTTAAAAATTATTTTACCCATAAACGCATAAATCTCAACACACCTCTAATTATTTTTGTGATTGAAAAATGCAGTAATTCCGAATTATAACAAATGAAAATTATTAATTTTTAGAAAAAGAAGAAGAAGAAGAATAGATTATAAGCTCATGCACGTGCTTAGAGAGTTAGAGGCTAGTGTGAATATACACACACACTACTATTTAAGCGATTTTCCATTATTTGGGATCCTTATTTTAGATGACAAATTACCCTCAAATTCATATGTTTAAACAATTTAAATAATAAAGTTAGATATATAAAATTATTAATTTAAAACCACTAAATTTTAGTTAATTTAAAAAAAAAAAATGCAATTTTTGTAATCCACGTCGTACTTCAGATAAGTTTCTCCCCTTCACTTCCAATTGATTTCTCATCCATGTTTTCCTACTACTACTACTACAAAAGATGGTATATCAATAATCCCTCAAATTGCAAACTCACAATATTCATTCTTTTATCATATTTCTAACTGACACTATCTTATTCTGCACTCTTTGTTTCATATATTGAATTCTTCTCAATAGCCAAAAGTCTTTCGGTCAAAATTGTTAAGCCTATGAACAAAATTTATATACTACTTTTTCAACTGAATTATATTATGTATTAGTACTTTTACCAATTCACAACACACACACACACACACACACACATATATATATATATAAGGTTGGGTTCAAGTTACACTTGGTGTAATTCTAAGTAATGTTACACCACCCAATAACTTCTTAATGAATTTATATTTTGAAAATTTCACCATTGAATTACATGTTCTATATGTTCTAAACATGCATGCCAAATTTTATACTAATTGGATGTTATTTATCATTTGATCCATAAACTCATTTTTTATACATTATTTTAAATCACAAAAATTCGAATTTATACAATTGATAGGTGACATGACTATTGATCTTTGATCATCTTGAAATTTTGCATGCATGGAGAATATACAAAGATATTGTAATCCAATGGTCGATTTGTCAAAATTTACATCAAATTTAAAAATATTGATTGATGTAATATTGGTTAGAGTTACAACAAATGTAACTTGAACCCAACCCATATATATATATATATAGTGAATTGGTAACTCTATATGAAAGGTTAAAAAAAAGGGTTATAAACATAAAATTATGATACTAAACCCCAAAAAGGAGCATAGTATATATATGTGTGTTAAATATTTAAGAGCAAAGATTTGCTGTAAACTAAGTTGTAGCAACTTCTAAAAAATGCATATATGTCAATTGGCCATTTAGTGAAAAATTCAATTTTGACAAGGAAGTTTTCATTTAAATATAAACCTGGACAGATGTCTATTTAAGGAATTGACATGTGTGCATTTTTGCAGGAGTTATTGCATCTTAGTTTGCAGCAAATCATTTTCTAATATTTAATATATATATATTTATATATATATTTATTTTGTGTTAAATATTTAATATTTTTTATTATTTAACTTTGCAAATCATGGACTTTTCAAACACAGAGCAGTGTCTGAGCCTTATGAATCATTGAATAGAAAAGTGAATTTCATTTGCTTGATTGTGTTATTTCTTCAAATGTTACAAATACTCTTCTTGTTTTCTTGGTCTTTACCATCAATGGAGCCATTGAAATTCCTTTTCTGATTCCATTCAGCTATCGTTATTGACCACAATGGCTTTGGCATGTTTCAGAGGACTGGAGGCTCGCTTATACTTCCATTGGCTTAAAGAACACAACCATAAAAAGCTTCTTTTGAAGCAAAATGTGAAGTGCCACACACACACACACACACAACAACACAACACAAACACAATACAAAAGAAAGACAATATAGTAAACATGTGTACATGGACAGAAAAGTGAATTAAATAATTTCATTTTGACAGATAAGAAGCAAAAGAATTCCTATTGTAGTAACATCGTCAATTCATACAAATAAACTCTTAGCAACACACACACACACACAAAAAAAAAAGGGAGAGAATCACTTCATATTAAAAAAAAAAAAAAAAAACTGAACAAGTGCCAAATTGAACCTAATGATTTCCAGAAGAGAGAATCACTTTATATTAAAGTTTCTTTCGAGGAAATAAATTTTATATTCTGATATGAAGCAAGAGAGTAGAAGTCAAATTTAATTTATTTTACTGTTACGTCTAGGTTCTAACATTATTCTAGAGGATAGATTTAATTTAGAAAGTTCATGGACTAGCTGAAAGCTGATTTGCTCTGAGCTAATGACAAACCAATGATTCATACAAAAGAGAATAAGGTACGCTTTAACCTTGACCCGTATGACCCTCATCAAAATTCGAAGGACCCCACAATCAAGTTTACAGGGCCAACTTCAAATTCACACTGGTTTAGTTAATACATAAGGTTCCCTATTTTTTTTTTTTTTTAATGAATAATATATAAGCTTCTCTTTATCACCACCAATCACCATAAGGAAATACTAGTATTCATATGCATTACTGTTTGATTAGAAGAAGTCCAAAGGGTATGGTTTTCTTTTACTACTACTTTTCTTAACTTAAGTACGGATAACCATGGGTCGGGAATGAGGCAGGCTGATATAGACCCGACCCAAACCCCAATACTCAATGCCCAAAATCTAGTTCCACTCCATTTCATGCCTTGACTCTCTGTCCCGCAAGGTCCTAACTGTTAGGATTAGTGCCCTTAAATCATATTGTATGATACTATATATAATATTAAGTGTGACATTATGTATGACTTAATATTATGTTAAATAAAGTTGTTTTGTTATTATTAACTGAAATAATTGTAACATGAATATTCTGACATTATCATATAGTCCATGAGATGCATAATATGTGATTTAGTCACAGAAGATATAAATCACAAGTTCTTTGTAAACTCAGAACTAAAGTTTATAGTCGGTGATGAAATTGGACATTTCATCTGCGAAGACTATAACATATCAACTACGATGATTTGTCTTGATCATGAAGTGGAGACTTCTAGTTGATATGTTGATATGTTTTAAGAGTTAAGACATGTTGAATGGATTCTGTAGATTATTATTCTTCTAAAGACTGTCAAATGAATAATAAATCTCAGACTTATATTTGCATGAACTTTAATCCTGAGAGAATAATGACTTGATCATGAAGTGTAGGTTGCCTTGATATATAGGAGTGAGATAAAGTAAAGGTCAAAACCTCAGTATGTTGGGCAACCACATTTAGTTTGATGGAACATTATTCTCAAGATGGAATTCATAGTCTCTTAACGAGATATAAAATATTCCTTGTGATAAGTTTAATGGTTTTTATTCAGAGAGTTAGGCCTAACACTTTGTAAGAAATTACTAAAGATATATTTATAAATTGATTTCATAATATATGATGAATAAATAAAAGATTAAACCGGTACTCAAGATTAAGATGTAGTAATCTACAAAGTGGCATCCACATTTATGACTTTGTATTACTAGAATATTTTATGAAGGGTTTGTGTGTACAATAAAGTTTGGATATAATTTATAATAAGGTTCTAGAGTGCAACTATAGTTAATGGTAATTATGGACTTGTCAAGAGTTGACAGAAAAGCGAAAGCCATTGGAGCTAGTGTCTTATTGGTCCCTTTTGGTTACTCAGCACACCTTACCAATTGAAAGCCAAGCAGCCATATATAGTACAAGAAAGACAGAATATATGGTGGAAACATCATTGTAAGTGAGTGTATGTGAGTGAAAGTCACTTAATTTAATTCTCCTTTTGTAACCAATTGAGAGTACACTTTCTTGGGCGTTAGTGGAATTGGAGTGAAGATTAAAAGTATTCCTAAGTGCTTCGATCTTTGTTTTGAAATTCCCTGCTTCAAGGTACGCTTCTTATACTCTAATTTGAAATTTATATAGTGCATGTTATAGATTGAGAATGAAGTAGATCCGTTAATTTTTCCTCGCACATACTTATTTCAATCAAAATGGTATCAGAGCGGTCTTCAATTTCCAATCTGTTTAACATGTTATGTGAGTTTTAGAATTAGAGATGATAGTTTCATATTGTTAGAAATTATGTTTTAATTTTCTGCATGTTGTTGAAACTATGATTTGATGAAAACTGAAATTGATGTTATGATGTTGTTTAAATTTAAACTTAAGTACGTTAAATTGAGTCTTAAGGTATAGCATCAATAGAATACAGTTTTGACATCAATCTCTGTCTGTAATGTTCATATGTTGAATGTTTGTTCATGAAAAACAAAGAAAACTGCCTTAGAAAATTTTTGGAAATTTGAGTTTTGCGATTTTCGATCGATCGAAATCACTTTTGATCGATCGAGATATTGTCTTTCTTTTGTATTGTGTTTGTGTTGTGTTGTTGTGTGTGTGTGTGTGTGTGGCACTTCACATTTTGCTTCAAAAGAAGCTTTTTATGGTTGTGTTCTTTAAGCCAATGGAAGTATAAGCGAGCCTCCAGTCCTCTGAAACATGCCAAAGCCATTGTGGTCAATAACGATAGCTGAATGGAATCAGAAAAGGAATTTCAATGGCTCCATTGATGGTAAAGACCAAGAAAACAAGAAGAGTATTTGTAACATTTGAAGAAATAACACAATCAAGCAAATGAAATTCACTTTTCTATTCAATGATTCATAAGGCTCAGACACTGCTCTGTGTTTGAAAAGTCCATGATTTGCAAAGTTAAATAATAAAAAATATTAAATATTTAACACAAAATAAATATATATATATATATATATTAAATATTAGAAAATGATTTGCTGCAAACTAACTCCTGCAAAAATGCACACATGTCAATTCCTTAAATAGACATTTGTCCATGTTTATATTTAAATGAAAACTTCCTTGTCAAAATTGAATTTTTCACTAAATGGCCAATTGACATATATGCATTTTGTAGAAGTTGCTACAACTTAGTTTACAGCAAATCTTTGCTCTTAAATATTTAACACACATATATATACTATGCTCCTTTTTGGGGTTTAGTATCATAATTTTATGTTTATAACCCTTTTTTTAAACCTTTCATATAGAGTTACCAGTCACTATATATATATATATGGGTTGGGTTCAAGTTACATTTGTTGTAACTCTAAGCAATATTACATCAATCAATATTTTTAAATTTGATGTAAATTTTGACAAATCGACCATTGGATTACAATATCTTTGTATATTCTCCATGCTTGCAAAATTTCAAGATGATCAAAGATCAATAATCATGTCATCTATCAATTGTATAAATTCGAATTTTTGTGATTTAAAATAATGTATAAAAAACGAGTTTATGGATCAAATGATAAATAACATCCAATTAGTATAAAATTTGGCATGCATGTTTAGAACATATAGAACATGTAATTCAATGGTGAAATTTTCAAAATATAAATTCATTAACAAGTTATTGGGTGGTGTAACATTACTTAGAATTACACCAAGTGTAACTTGAACCCAACCTTATATATATATATATGTGTGTGTGTGTGTTGTGAATTGGTAAAAGTACTAATACATAATATAATTCAGTTGAAAAAGTAGTATATAAATTTTGTTCATAGGCTTAACAATTTTGACCGAAAGACTTTTGGCTATTGAGAAGAATTCAATATATGAAACAAAGAGTGCAGAATAAGATAGTGTCAGTTAGAAATATGATAAAAGAATGAATATTGTGAGTTTGCAATTTGAGGGATTATTAATATACCATCTTTTGTAGTAGTAGTAGGAAAACATGGATGAGAAATCAATTGGAAGTGAAGGGGAGAAACTTATCTGAAGTACGACGTGAATTACAAAAATTGCATTTTTTTTTTTTAAATTAACTAAAATTTAGTGGTTTTTAAATTAATAATTTTATATATCTAACTTTATTATTTAAATTGTTTAAACATATGAATTTGAGGGTAATTTGTCATCTAAAATAAGGATCCCAAATAGGGGAAAATCGCTTAAATAGTAGTGTGTGTATATTCACACTAGCCTCTAACTCTCTAAGCATGTGCATGAGCTTATAATCTATTCTTCTTCTTCTTCTTTTTCTAAAAATTAATAATTTTCATTTGTTATAATTCGAAATTACTGCATTTTTCAATCACAAAAATAATTAGAGGTGTGTTGAGATTTATGCGTTTATGGGTAAAATAATTTTTAAGTATACAAATCTCATCACAACCCTAACTTTTATTTCTTTTTGTTTAAAAATGTCAAGATAAAGGTTGTTGATCAGAATTACTTCTTTTTTTTTTTTTTGGAGGAAATGTTGATGTTGGATTCAAATTTTTATCTCAAGGCAGTGAAAACCAAATATATATATATATATATATGTACATTTTTTGTTTCCCAAGTCACGGGGTTCAAATATGTGGTGTTGCGACTGAAAACCTCCACCTCCAACCTAGCAAAGACATTGCCAAAACCTTGGAAAGACATCAGAGAGAGAGAGATTCATCACCAGCCCCTTTCTTTCATTTTCTTGGCTTCCACTCTTGGCGTCCCGTTTTCCATTGCTTCATTCCCTTCAACAAATCATCATCTAATTCTCTCTCAGAAAAAGAAAAAATGGAATTCGTGAATACACATTTTGATGTAGAACAGACCACCATGGCCTTTCTAGACTCTCACTCACGCTTGAAATCATCGCGCAAGGCAAAAAAATACTAGTAGAAATCATAGGCCTTTGAGTCGGAATCACATGAAATTTGGCAGGCCGAAGCAAAACAGTCTTCTAAGCAATAGTCGTCACTTTGCCACGAGCTATCCCTTAAAAATGGCGAATTCCTCTGTTTAGGCCCCGAAAATTGTGATTTTGCCGTTTATAGTTATTTTTGTTTCCTTAATAACTTTTTGCTCAAAAGTTAGAATAAGGTCCCCGCTTGTTTTGTGATGATCCTTAAGGTCAATAGTTTATAATTCTGCATTTAACTTAATTTTGCCATTTTTGGTAAAATTTTAGTATTTTGTCACCTAATCGTGTAATTAGTGCGAATTAGGGTTTTAGACGTTTCTTAATCGTCCTAGGGTTTTACTTTCTCAATATTTATATTTTTTGTAGCCATTAAAGGCAAAATAGATTATTATTAATAAAATATAGACTTTTGTCGAATTCTTTCTCTAACAGATTCCAGTTTATCACTTTGTGGATTTAAAAAACCCTTCGTAAATTCGAGGTTTACTTACAAAAAACTAACAGTTTAGTTTCTGTCCATCAAAGAAGACATCGAGTTCAAATGTGCTTTGTTCAGACTTCCGCGACGTCACATTTGGCCAAAATCAAATCTTTCCCTCTTAGCAAATGCTTACAACCATGAAAACAATGGCTTTAGCTGTTGTTCACTAGAACCCTACACAAAAAGGTAAAAGGCAAATTAACAAGGTCTTGATTTTTAATTTGTAGTGGGGTTTTGATTTTAAATAGTTTAAAAGGTTTTATTTTTTAGGGTGAGAAAGATGGGAAGCATTGCCATTGCTAAAGGCATCTCTGGTGTCTTTTCCCCCATGCAAAGGCGGCTCCTACGTCCTTTCTAAGCTCCTTAGAACCACCAACGGGTTGGAGACGGTGGTTCTAAGGAGGGGATTTTTAATGGGATTGATCCTCTAAAGTATTGAATGTGGTAGGGTCTATTTAGTAAGTTGTGAATGAAATACATATGTTTTTCAGTTATTAGACGGATTTACACCAACTCCTTGTTGAATTTAAACTTTTTATGTATTTTTTGACAAAAATATCATTTCAGTATTTATATTTTAAGGTCGCTATTAATTTAGTTTCTAGTTTCTACATTTTGGACCAACTTCCTGCTACCGAAATGAAATAACCAAATTGACAATGACCTATTTTCACCAATTTCTTTATTTCTCATAAGGCCAAACTGCAAACCCACATTTATAAACACCATTATTTATTCCGTCATATATTCATCTATTAACCTCAGCGATTTGAACTTGCATGTGGGAAGGTCCAGTCCAGAGCTTCATTTTCCGGGCAATATCATCCTTTTTTTTTTGCTTGTCAGTATCATGCAGACATTTAGCAGAAATTTCAACTGAATTTAGACATTTCACAACAAATGATGAAATGAATGATTTTCAGCCAATAATTAGCAAATTCAAAGAGTTTATTTGCTAGCCATGCTTGAATTTTAAAACACAAAGGATTCTTATAAATAAAATAATAATAAAACACAAAGGAAATACTGCATTAACCTCAAGAGGAAATTTTTTTTTTTTTTTTGGTCACAAGAATGTCACTGTCAGTGTAGTGGCTATTTTTAGAATCTATTTTTCCCCAAGGAAAAATCTTATTGACTTCAAGATACATACAATTTATCTTATGATTTGCAATTATATACAATCTATGAAGAAAACCTCTCTCTGTCGTGAGGAGAAGAGTAGTCAATATCTGGACCAACAGGAATGATCCCAAATGGATTTATAGAAGGATGGCTCCCATAGTAATGCTGCTTGATGTGTTGCATGTTGACTGTACTACTCATTCCAGGTATTTGAAAAATGTCTTTCGTGTAATTAAACAGATTTGGGTACTCATGTAGCAGTTTCTTGTTGCACTTGAAGTGGACAACATAAACCTGTCAATACAAACTCAAGTTTCTAAGATACTAGAGGAATCTGATAGAGATAAATGCCAAAGTTTCATACAAGACCAAGATGAACAAACAAAGCCAATACCTTGACTAATCTGAGCATGGCCAAACAGATCTAACCTATGTCCATAGTTTTCTCTAGACAAAGCATAATAACAAAGGAACAACACAAATGCTTCCTTATTTTCAGAGTTAACTATGTTTGACTCTGTCTCAAAGTTGCCCCATGAATTTTCCATAAAAGCACAAACAAAATTGCTGAAACATTTTAAATAAATGACAGTTTCCAAGGTATTTTCGACAAACCATTGAAATAAAATGCAAAAGGCTATGTGGAAATAAAGATAAGATTTTCTTTTGGGTAAGTAATTATATATAATAATTTGCAATGACATACAGCTATATATGGAGTAGCCATGCTAAATTTACATGTGCAGCTTTTAATAGTTCAGAGTTATAGGAAAAGGAAAAAAAGAAAACCAAATTAGTCAAATGATAAGTCAAGTGTGATCTTTTAAATTCAAAAGGTGGTGAAAGAGGGCCATAAAATATAACAATCAAATAAAATCTCACAACATGACAAAGAGGCAAAATTTGCAAATATATAACAACCACCTATAGTCATGCAGGAAACAGAAAAGATGCGTGTTGGCAACAATTTGAAGGTGTTTGTACTGACCTTACATCAGAATAAGTTCTAATGATCCGTACTAGTGACTTTTATAATTCCCAAAAAAAACAGACATGAAACAGCAAACATACAATTCTTTGAGGCAGTTATTCCTACAAAATACTTCTCTTTCAAACTTCAAAAGGGAACATTTTCACTTATAAACTAAAAAGTAATTCTTTCATGAATCATTTAAAGTGATCACCAAGAAGAAAGTCTAAAAACTAACATGCCATGTTGTTTCTCAAAAGACAGAAAATTAGGAAAGATGCTAGTCCTATCTGAAAGTCTAACATTATTTGAATTTTCATGGAAACAAAATTCTTGACCGATATTATGGATTTATCTTCTTGAAGCTTTACAATTTAAATTATCCACACAACTGTGACATTGCTTGATATTCCAAAAAGGCAAAAGTCCTTGCTTAAAAAGCAAATATCAATACCTCATCAAATCTTATGAGAGTGACGAACAACCGAATATCTGCTTCAGACAGTGTATTTCCACATATGTATCGTTGCCTGCCAAGTATTTCTTCACATTTGTCCAATGCTTCATATAACTGTTTCAGAGCCTGCAGAAGGAAGGATCATTAGGATGCTTAAAGCAGCATAGCCATTGAAAGAATACTTTAACAAGCCAGCTCCCATTTAGCCTTAAGCAACTATGGCCTGAAATATTGCATACCTCTTCATAAGGTCCTTGCTTCTTTGCAAACCCACATTTATAGACACCGTTATTTATCCCATTGTATATCCATTCATTAGTCTCATCAATTTGGGCTTGCAATTGAGGAGGATAGAGGTCTAAAGCTGCATTCTCTGCTATATCATTGAATTCGGTGTTGAACATGCGGATAATCTCTGAACTCTCATTATTAACAATTGTTTTGAGTTTCTTATCCCATAGAACCTATTATAGAGCAAAAATCTATTAAATAGCATTGAAGATTCAAACATACATAATTACTGTAAAAAGGGGGGAAAAATGGAATGGAGAATGAGAAAAGAGTTGGGATGGAGTTGTGGGAAGGGAGACATGTGATAACATACAGGAACTGTGTACTTTCCAGCATAGTTTGTACTGGCAAGCTCATATAGTTCTCTGATACTTTTTGCTCCATTCAAAGGGTCAGGTTCAGCTCCTAGTCCCTCAGTACCCAAAGCAGAAAAGACCCATCCCATATGCTCATCAGTTTCCTTTGTTCTTTCCCACTTGGGTTTAACAGACTGAGTAACAAACAGACAATATTGATTTGGTCATAAGATTTTGATTTTACCTCTAACAAATACTAAAAGACCTACTCACCGTAAAACTGATGGCTTTGTCAAGCCCTTTAATCTTCAAGTATGCAAGGCACCTGGAAGCCCAAGGGCAAGCATATGATATATACAGATGATACCTTCCAACTTCTGCTGGAAATTGGGAGCTTGGATCTCGTGAAATAAAGTTACGGAATGTTGAAGCAGTTCTGATGAAAGCACCAGAATCTGACATCTCATCCAATGCAGATCGGGCCATTTGAGCAAAGTGCTGAAAAATTTTATAAATTAAAATTTTATCACTGTTTCCAGCAGTAAATACAGTCAAAATTATGGAAACATGTAACTATGGTTAGAGCAGCATGACTAATTAATATGTAGTTGAGACTTGAGATGACTGAAAAGATATATTATGGGAAAAAATAAAACTAGAAATACAAAATTACAAGCACGCACACAACAATTAATTCCAGAGGAAGCTGATTGATAGATTTCACTATCTCATTCCAATTATTCCGCTATGTTTTCAGCACTAGTAGACTTCACAGTTATTGAGTAGTATAATATTGCAATAGCCAATAAGTTACATGCAATTTGAACCCAACCCTGTACATACTCAAGTATAGCTCAACAGGGTATGTTTTTTACATGCTTGTTTAAACAATAGCTTCATGATTAGCCAACAAAGGTATAAATATTCTCAATGTGTCAGTGAACCTGAGAATCCAAGAAACCACAAAAACATAAAGTTCCAAGGAAGAACCCACAAGGGTATATGTTGTTTTCTTTGCAACAAGCATTACCAGTTAAATTTTGCACACCATGTTACCACACGAGTACACGATTCTCAGCATCCATCTCTATTTGCAATATCAGACCAAGTTCTTATGTGGGCATTAAAGTCAACAACCACACTTCCCTTTGTTTTGCAAAGATCATTTTTTTTTTTTTCAGTAAAAAGGATAAAACTTGAGGTTGTGAGCCCATCATCAACACCACCAAAAAAAAAAAAAAAAAAAAAGAGAGAGAGAGAGAGAGATACATCATGTTCATGTCAAAGTTATCAGGCAAATAATTTCCCACCGAAACAAAAGTATCATACCAAAATTGATACTTTTATAAACTTCGTTCACAACTACAAGATTTTGAATCCAGAAATACCCATGAGTCAAGAATCATTTTGTGAATGAGATCCAGTAATCACAGTTGTAGGATTAATTAGGAAAGAGAATTCCAATAAAAGAATTCCATTTTCTTTAAGGAGATGCATTAAATCCCAGAAGATAGACAACATGACAGAGAGAACGAAAAAAAAAAGGGAATTTGCAGACTTTGTACCTTGGAAATGGAAGAAGAGAATTGCTGGATGTTCTTTGTGCCAAATCCTAAGATGGGTTGGCGGGAAGAGAGATCATAGAATACTCAGAATGGGGGAATGTGCAGAATAGCTTTGAAAATGATTTGTATATAGTTAGTTAGGCAACACTTGAAACTATAAGGGAAAGTAGACATCTCGAGTTTTAAAAAATCGAGATCCATTTACATAAATCTCGAGTTTTAGAAACTCGAGTTCCATGCAAAAAAATTTTTAGTTTTATCGCCCCTATAGTGGCGTTTTTAAGTCCTATAGTGACGTTTTAAATCCCTATAGCGGCGTTTTCCTGCAAAATTTTTTCGTAAGTGTTCAATACCAGGTTCAGGAAGCCCTATAGTGGCGTTTTTATACCCTATACTGACGTTTTAAAGCCTTATAGCGGCGTTTTCCTGCTAAATTTTTTAATAACTCCATTTTTAAGCCCTATAGTGACGTTTTTAAGCCCTATAGCGGCGTTTTCCGAACTCGAGTTTTTAAAACTCGATTTTTACTTGGATTTTTTTTTACAGATCAAGCCTTAAAAACTTGATTTTTATCTTGGAACTCGAGTTTTAGATACTCGAGATGCTAGTTTTCAATTTTCTTTTGCAACGTGACAACTAACTAAATATTTTAATATTTATTGTTATTTTAAAAAAAAATTCACTCAGAATAGAATAGAAAGTAGCCAAGTGTAGTTTATTTACTTAAATAGAATCGTTTATTTAGGAGTATTTATTTACGAGAAATGCTAACCAACGTCGGAAGGGCATTTATTAATAGTTAAGTTAAAAAAGTTTTTATGAGAAAAGAAAAAAAAAAAATTAATGTTTTGACAATTTTTTTTTATTTTTCATAAAAATAATATTAAAACTTTCTTAAAATAAATTCTTAACGAGTGCCCTTAGGGCCTTTGTTAGCTAGACACATAATTAATAACTATGCAGAAAGCACTAAGTTTGTTGTTTTTAAATTTTAATTAATTTTGAGTTATTTGTGGACAAGGAGATAGAAATAAGTTAATAAATAAAAACTACACACAAAGTAATCCAATGTTGTTGTGTAATTTTCTTTTTGATATTGTTGTAACTTGTTTTTTTTTTTTTTTTACTTGCTTTTAAAACTTTTTTAACTGAAATCTCCTTTTATTTTAATAAAAAATTATCACATCACCCACTAACTAAATAAAAAGTGGAGATTAAAACTCACTACTACTTGCTATTGTGTATTTAAAACAAAATGACACCTCCAGTTAAAAAAGTACTAGAAATAAGTCAAACATTTTTCTTTTATATAAGATAAAAATTCTACTCAACCTTAATTTAAGTGTATATGTGTGTGTGAAACTCTCTCTTAAAAACTTGAATCCTGTCATTTGCCTCCCACACCCCACAAGTACTTATACTTGTGAAGTGATCATGACGTCAAAGGTGCACAACGATGATATTGTTGTAACTTGTAAGATCATTGAGGAGTTTAAAACTGCAAGCTCCTAATTCTCTATACTTTTGCCATTATATAATATAAACAACTTATTATATTGATGGAATCAAAAATAAATTTTAAATGGCCTGGCACTATGTAGCTTAAAAATAAATTTTCAAAAATAAGTATATGTACACAAAATCTTTCATAACGTTTTAGACAATAAAGTATAGAGATTGTAAAAAAATTCCCACTTAAATTTATTGTATCTTAATAAAACCTTTCTTTTCCCTCAAAAAATAAAATAAAATAAAACCTTCCTTCAAACAGCATATTTATTTTTACAATCACTAGACCATATTCATGTAGATGACATATCCAGTTTCTATGAAAATCTTTTACCCACGATGATCATATTTGGAAAAAAAATATAATGTGTATTAGATGCATGAGTCATCTCTCTCACATAGGATCCATCATCTCCTATGAGAAGGAAAACTTATGTACCCGGTACATGATGTACCTTCTCAATATTCGGAGTTCTTTATCTTTGGTTGAGTCCAGTTTTAAGTTTTGGCAAGAATGTAGGCATTATGGCTCCTCCTTCAGTGTTGTTTCAAACCATCACTCTTTGTCAATTGAGAGCAATCATCGGGGCCATCCATCTCAAGGAAAATACAAGGTAAATTGGGTTATGTCCTGTGTGGCTTCTTTTAACCCTTTTTTTTTTTTTTTTTTGGTTTGATGTTGTTATAAGGCTGGTTCTATACAAATATTTAAGGCTTAATTTAATATTTAATTTCTATATTATAATGTTTTAATTGATCTATATTCCCATTTTTAAGATGCAAAATAATGATGAAATTTTGTATTAAAATTTCATTAACATCTTATTTCAATTGATAATATTTTTTATGGCATAGTCTATCTTAAATATGATTTTATTGATTTTAATTTGAAAATTCTTCATTAAGTTAAGTAAGTGTAGCAAATACTACAAGCGATAAATGCATTTTTTAAAAAAATGGTCTCTCTATATGGTATAATTTGCCAATTGAAAATGTAGGGGTGATAGGCCAAGAAGTACATATTTGTAAAGTATATTGGGCTAGGGCCCAATTCGAGACATTAAGTAGTCGAGGACGGTAAACACCTTTATGAGAGTCATATTGGTAAGTGAATAGTTGAAATATGATCACACCAACTAATTAGATAGTCCGAGGATGAATATTTCCTGACTGATCAAGGCTGAGATCAGAATGTTTGGTCTGACGCAAGAGTGACGACCCGACATGATTCCACTAATGCGGATAAGTATCCAGAAGGAATAGAACAAAAGGAAGCATGAAATATTTCAAGAGAAAGTACTACCACACATTAAATACTTTGTAGCTAATTTCTGACGCATTAATGTGGAAGTGATACTAAACAGTGATTTTTCAGCTTACAGTTACTACATAAAGACTTTTAAGAAGGTGTTGATGGGACAATATCAACAACCATCTGGTCTCACGTGAGGGTAAGATAGAAGGGAAGATAGTATAAAGGAAGAATAGGGCAATGAGAGAAGGGGATTAGAAATT
Source organism: Quercus suber (assembly GCF_002906115.3). Taxonomy (NCBI): domain Eukaryota; kingdom Viridiplantae; phylum Streptophyta; class Magnoliopsida; order Fagales; family Fagaceae; genus Quercus; species Quercus suber. The sequence goes on along the minus strand of NW_027069486.1, from coordinate 459,356 downwards.
AAGAGAAAAAGACTTAGCAATCAAGAATTGTATTTTAATCAAAACTAAAAGAGATATATAAAACCGATCTCTCGGATGTGCATGGACGATTTTCTTTAGTTAAACTTGTCTTCTTCATTCTCTTGTATCTGAATCCACTTTATGGTTGTTTGTTATTAAACCCAGTTTCAACCCACTTTCTACAAATTCATTGTTTTGGCTTTTTGGGCCTAAGTCATCCACTTTTGGGCTAGGGACTTAAATCTAGTTCTTACAATTGGCCATTTAAGCCACTTTTAGGGCTAAGGAGATAGTAAATAGTTCCCATCGCATGATGAAGGAAGAGGAGGAGAGGCAAATTACCACTGTGGACGCCTTTCATATGGCTGAGAAGAGCAACCAGGAGCTGAAGGCTAAGATAATCGAGGTAGAGAAAGAAGAAAAAGTGTTGTAGCTGCCTTGGATAACATTGAGAGGCAAGCCAAAGGCCAATGGGCGCTTCTTTGCAATGCGAAGATCAACTGGCCACTTCCAAAAAGCAGATCATTACCCTAAAGAAAAGATTGGAGGAGGTCAAAAAGGCTAAAGATCAAGTCGAGAAGGCCAAGAAGGAGACAGAGAAAGCTCGGGAGGAGGCAGAGCACCAAGGGTATGACATTGGAGTGGCTGAGACCAAAAAAGCCCTTAAGGCTGAGGTTTTAGGGGTATGTAGGACTTACTGTTTCCAAGTATGGAATGAAGCTCTTAACCAAGCTGAGGTTGAGGCTTCTTTTGTACTTAGGAAGGCAGAAAGTGTCTACTACCCTCAAGCCATTCGTGCTCTCCTCCTCTAGTAGCTCTAAGGCAAACACCCTTCCCGAGGTAGCAGATCCTGAGAAGAGCAGCAAGGTTGCTCCATGATATTGGCTACATACCCAACCGTGGCCTCCTAAAAGTCTTGGATGGAGGTATTGCTAGGAAGAGGAGCTTCATCCAACTCCAAAGGTGAGGGCCCAGGCTGAGGTTGTA
>NW_027069486.1:454519-457009 GCF_002906115.3 Quercus suber | reverse complement strand
TCTTGATTTGTAAGGGCATAAGTGAGTTGGATAAGTTACAAGTTCAATGTATGAGCTCTAAAGTGAAGTGAATGCTAAAGTGAGAAGAATGATTGATTTGGGCAGTATTTATATCAAAATGATAGCTATAAGTGGGAAAACTCCTGCCTTGTTTTTAGTGAAATCCTCAGTCGTTGGACTCACATCGCACCGTAGAACGTGGGGGACAAGGAGTTGTAAAAATTTAATGAAGGCGTGTCTCGTATGCCAAATCGTCAGGAGCATGTCTTGGGCACTTAAAAAGGCATCTACACAAGCAGAGGTGATGTACGATGAGCACGGACTAACTAAGGTGACATCGAAATCCTCCTTTCTTCTTGAGGAGCCAGAAAGAAGAATCTCGAGAGGCTATTGCAGGGGTGATAGGCCCAAAAGTACATATTTGTAAAGTATATTGGGCTAAGTGCCAAATCTGAGAACATTAAGTAGTCCGAGGACGGGTAAACACCTTTATTAGAGTCCATATTGGTAAGTGAATAGTTGAAATTTGATCACAACCAACTAATTAGATAGTCCGAGGATGAATATTTCCTCAACTGATCAAGGCTGAGGTCAGAATGTTTGGTTTGACGCCAAGAGCGACGACCCGAATGATTCCACTGATGCGGATAAGTATCTAGAAGAAACAGGACAAAAGGAAGCAATGAAATATCTCAAGGGAAAGATGTTACCACCGCATTAAATGCTCTGTAGCTAACTTTTTGGCCGCATTAATGTGGAAGTAATATCTAAACAGTGGTTTTCAGCATTACAGCTACTATATAAAGACTTCAGGAAGGTGTTGATAGGACAAATATCAACACCAACCATCTAGTCTACACGTGGAGGGTATAGATAGAAGGGGAAGATAGTATTAAGGAAGAATAGGGCAATGAGAGAAAGGGATCAAGAAATTAAGAGAAAAAGACTGTAGCAATCAAGAATTGTATTTATAACCAAACCTGAGAGAAATATATAAAAACTGATCTCATCGGATTATGCTGATGACGATTTTCTTTAGTGTAAACTTGTTTATCTTCATTCTCTTGTTATCTGAATCCACTTTAGATGTTATTTGTTTTATTAAAACCCAGTTTCCCAACCCACTCTCTACAAATTCATTGTTTTGGACTTTTTGGGCCTAAGTCCATCCACCTTTTGGGCTAGAGACTCAAATCTGGTCCTTACAGAAAACATTTTCTTTTATTTGTAAAAATTCTTTTAAAACTTCTAATTTCAAAAGTAATATAAATCGTAAATAGTTTCATTAATTTTTTTTTATTTTTATTCTTTTTTTTTTTTTTTGCTTCTTATTAGTAACAAATTTATCAATAGAACCATTTTAAGTTTCAATTAATTTTTATATTATTGTTTTTAAAGTTAATCATATCTAGATTTATATTTTTCTAGTATATATTTATAATTTGAAAATATATAAAAATAAAAGAAACATCAATTACAATAAAAAAAAATTATAATATGATTAAAATAAAATAATTTTAAAGCATAGAACAAAGTATCAAAGGCAACATTGTAGTTTACTTAAAAAATAAAACCATTCATTAACCTCATTGTTCACAAATAACGATAAATTCACTTAAAATCAAATTATGGGTAAAATAAAATAAAACTATTAATACTAACACTAGTTTATTTTGGTCTTAATATTATCAACTTGAAGCTGCTTTTTTTTTTTGGAGGGGGGGGGGGGGGGGTACTATACACCATTTTGAGAAAGACTAGCCTCCTAAGTATCATTCTATTTTAATAGTAAACTCGGCCAAAAATGGCAGTATAGGAGTCGATTTTAGTCCTCTTATATATATAATTTTATTTTTTAATGGTCATTTTCATTGTTGTTAGCAAAAATGGTTCTTTTTTTAATGGTCCTTTTTTTTAATGGTCCTTTTCATCGGTGGCAAGGTAGCTATGAAAAGGTCCAAAATAAAGAAATAATGATTTGATATTTGTCTTTGTACTTAACCATATTTCTCAAATTATAAAAGGAACACGTAGCTGTATTTTTAGGGCAAGAATCCAAGAACCTAAGGAGATATTTTGGAGAAAAGAGTAAAGAGTTGATAGGAGAGAGAAACAACCTTGTTGTAATAAATCAATATGTTCTTCTTGTTTAAATGTGCGTCTTCTTCATGTCCTACCGTCATTTTCTTTTTCTTGTCCAAGTGTCATGACTTTTTCTTGTCCAAGTGTCATGTCATGTCCTAACCTCACAGCTCGAATCATTTCTCTTCTAGACCTCTAAGCACTCTGTGTATAGAAAAATGTTAATTCAGTTACAAGACCTTTGGCTTTCTCATGTATATATTCTGTTAGATAACTTATTTTACTTCCCTATATAAGTTCAAATCTAACTTGCACGTACACTCAACAAACTTAAATTCACCATAGATTTTCGATGCACAAAAAGAAATTAATGAACAAAAATTATGATACTAACAAAAAAAAAAAAAA
>NW_027069486.1:411993-452536 GCF_002906115.3 Quercus suber | reverse complement strand
CGGAAATATTCAAGCTTCTCCCAAAACCTTTGTGCGTGACCTCTTAACTTCAACTTGGCATACCTAACCTTTTTATTATCTGCCCAATTTGCTTGCTCAAAGAATTGCTCCATCCCATTTATCCAGTTGACAAAATCTCGTGGATAAGTATCACCACCATCAAAATAAGGTGCGTCAGATATTACCATAGCTCACCTTGTCAGTGGTTAACTTACTGCACTTGATAGTCACGGGCTTGGCTCCTTAATTGAGTGGGTTCAAAACTGAAAAGAAAAATCTCTGCAATAAGAGTCTTCTGACGGGTAGCACAATTATAGGACAGCAACCTTTTTTTTTTTTTTTTTTTTTTTTTTTCTGATTCTTTCCTGTGGTAATTCTTCAACGGATCGGTGTTTGCTCTGATACCAAATATGACGCAGGACAACCAGAACGAAAACTAAACAATAGAAAAATAAAGGGATATGACTTAGGAGTCAGCACCTAAGCCTTACTTGGAGTCAGCACCAAACGGGGAAACCACTAGGAGTCAGCACCTAGGGTAGACCTGGAGTCAGCACCAGACCAAAAAAAGACCAAACGGCCATTTTTTTCATTCATCAAAATATCAACTATCTCCTCAAGGAGTATAATAAGTTGCTTATAAAGGATTGCTAAACCCTAGTTCTAATTGGCTAGGAAACCCTAATTGCCTTATTACAAAAATAACCTTACTTCTAAATTAAAATACTAAAAGCCCAATAACTAAAAGCCCAATAAACTAATAGGACCTAAAACATAAAAATACAATGGGCTTGCAAACATAAATAATACTAAAAAATAATCTTCTTGTGTCTCCCTCATCATATCGGCAGTAAAGATCTCCAACATAAATATTATAGGATTTTTTTTTTTGGATAAGTAATGAAAATTTTTTACATATAAAAAAATAGAGTTACCCAGTAGTAACCACCTTTGATTTCCATATGCTTTTCCAAGGAAAAGATTGGTCTTGGTTGCAAAGTAGAACCCAGTAGTAACCACTTATTGTAAATCCCTTTTTCTCATCTGGTATCCAGCACACTATATCCCCCCCCTGTTACTGATGTACCATAAATCACATCCATGAAATTCGACAAGAACTCCAACTCCCAATCCTGCACAGCTCTCATGAAATTCACATCCCGATTGAGGACCCTATTAGTGAATTGCATTAGATCTGCTACATTGCCTCATTCTCACAACAAATCCTGAATAACTTTGAAAGCACATGGCAAGCGAATTATCCCCTCACTATTGATCCTGCCAAACATCACTCTAGAACCATTCTAACCTCAAACTAGAGATAACTTAACAAAGTTATGCCAACCCCGTCTAATATTCTTAAACAAAATCACCCCATAAGAACCAGACACTGAGTTAGAACACCAGCCCCTCCACTCACACCATACTTCACCTCTATCACTCTCCTCCATAATGCATCCCTCTCAAGCCCAAACCTCCACAGCCATTTCCCTAGTAAGCTTCATTAAACTCCTAATAGCCAAAACACCATAGGGAAGAGGAGCACAAACCTTAGCCCAATTACCAAAAGAAATTTAGCCTCATCCCCTAACCCATCCTATAAGAAATTTCTGAAGCTATTCAATCTGATTAGCCGTGTCAACTGCAATAGGGAATACAGAGAGGAAATACGTAGGCTAATTGGATATTATAGGAAATTTTATCTACAATACTTCAACTTGCAAGTCTCTACTAACTAAATAACCAACTGACCTCACTTTCTTTGAAACGAAGTGGACATGAATTTTCAAAATGAATAATGTAAAATTTCTCAAATACTTAGAAAGGACACACTTTTATATTAGGATTGAATTGCACTCACTAAACCAGTTTTTATATTTTTTTTTTCTTGTGAAATTAGCACCTATGTGGCAGTTTTCCCTTTTAATCGTATAAATTAGCCCAGGGCATATTTGGATATATCATCAGGAATGCTTATAAAAATCAGTGGTTTAAAAGTAATATGGATTTATGCCATGAAAACTTTAAGATTAATCATAGACCATTGCTTTTATGATGACTCTCATTTCCATGAATGTTGTTCCCCCCCCTCCTTGGCATGCAGGGGGGCTGGTCAGGTTCAAAATAGCTTCCAACAGGAGGGATCCAAACTTTTTTTTTATTAGGGTTCTCAGTCATGACTCATGAGCTAAAGATTTTGTCCTTTAATGTGCATGATCTGTTTGAATCTGACATCAGTGAAAACTTGTAAGGTTGATTTTCCTTGGAGGGTTCTCTTCCTTTCTAGGAAAAAGCATTGGTTTTTACTTGCATTTTTGTACAAGGTTAATGAACCTAAGATTCAGCCCCCCAAAAAAAAAAGAACCTAAATATGGATTCTTTCTTCTTGCTATTGTTGGATTGTGAAATCATTTTGAAGGTTCTTCTTTCTCTAAAGGTAATTGTAGTTTCAGCATTGTGCATTTTAAGTACTAATATGAAGTATCTGCTTGGTTTACTCGGTTGTTTTAATAGGCAATCTCAGATGTCATCTATGGCTCCTTTTGGAGTGACGATGAATGAAGGTGTCATGTCTAAATCATCGTATAAATGGCGAAGGGTGTTGCTTAAAGTAAGTGGAGAAGCACTTGCGGGAGATCACTTGCAAAATATAGACCCAAAGGTTGGGATCTAAAAAGTACATTATTTTTTTCCAGGCCAAAAAGAAACACACGCCATTTTGAATTTATAATTGTATTATTCTCTTTGAAGTTTTGAAGTATGACATTTTTGTTACGATATAGGTTACAATGTCTATTGCAAGGGAAGTTGCAGCTGTGACTCGCCTTGGCATTGAGGTAAACCTTCAACACTTGCCTTTAGAACTATGAGTTTAACATAATCTTTCATTTCTTTGAATAAGTTCAATGATGTGATCCTTGTGGTTACATTGTCATGTAATGATCATTTTTTTTATATGTGTTTATAGTCATGGCAGGGCTGGTCAGGTTCAAAATAGCTTCCAACAGGAGGGATCCAAACTTTTTTTTTTATTAGGGTTCTCAGTCATGACTCATGAGCTAAAGATTTTGTCCTTTAATGTACATGATCTGTTTGAATCTGACATCAGTGAAAACTTGTAAGGTTGATTTTCCTTGGAGGGTTCTCTTCCTTTCTAGGAAAAAGCATTGGTTTTTACTTGCATTTTTGTACAAGGTTAATGAACCTAAGATTCAGCCCCCCAAAAAAAAAAGAACCTAAATATGGATTCTTTCTTCTTGCTATTGTTGGATTGTGAAATCATTTTGAAGGTTCTTCTTTCTCTAAAGGTAATTGTAGTTTCAGCATTGTGCATTTTAAGTACTAATATGAAGTATCTGCTTGGTTTACTCGGTTGTTTTAATAGGCAATCTCAGATGTCATCTATGGCTCCTTTTGGAGTGACGATGAATGAAGGTGTCATGTCTAAATCATCGTATAAATGGCGAAGGGTGTTGCTTAAAGTAAGTGGAGAAGCACTTGCGGGAGATCACTTGCAAAATATAGACCCAAAGGTTGGGATCTAAAAAGTACATTATTTTTTTCCAGGCCAAAAAGAAACACACGCCATTTTGAATTTATAATTGTATTATTCTCTTTGAAGTTTTGAAGTATGACATTTTTGTTACGATATAGGTTACAATGTCTATTGCAAGGGAAGTTGCAGCTGTGACTCGCCTTGGCATTGAGGTAAACCTTCAACACTTGCCTTTAGAACTATGAGTTTAACATAATCTTTCATTTCTTTGAATAAGTTCAATGATGTGATCCTTGTGGTTACATTGTCATGTAATGATCATTTTTTTTATATGTGTTTATAGTCATGGCAAATGCTATGGGGATACAGATTTTCTTACGTGCTGCAAAACTTGTGCAATTCAGAAACTGTTAGGAAAGTATCAATATAATTTGGAATGAATTTGAGTTGGAGAGAACACCTATATGTTTAAAGTAAAGCATAGATTTTGTTTTTTTGCTCTGTAATAAAATCCATTAACGGAATAAAGTGCTAAAGGGGCGAAGCCTTAGTACACAGGAAATATACAAATGAAAAGCCCAAATGAATAGAAGCATAGCTTTCCATTCTTGAATTATTTAGAATAATCTGAGAATTTCTTGAATAACTTGGGAGTAGTTGAAATGTTTGTAATTCAACTGTTTTCTGAATTACTGTTTTCTCGAGTCTTTGATATAGGTTTTCAATGCATGATGTCTAAATCATTGTAGGCAAATGTTTCAGGTTGCAATTGTTGTTGGTGGGGGAAATATCTTCCGTGGTTCTTCCTGGGCAGGATGTAGTGGCCTTGACCGTTCATCTGCTGATTACATTGGGTAAATCCTTTATCTAGATTGATCAAATATGCACATATTAATTCTTTCAGTTGTAAACAGAAGATCTATTTTCATGGTTAAATGGTTAATGTAACTTTATGAATCTATGAATCTGTTACTGCTACTGGGCTCTTTTATTATTTGCAAAGCAAATATTCTCTTTTATTTTTTTGCTACACAAAATGAGCTTTAGGATATGGTTTATCAGCAGTTCATTTTTGGAGTTATTTGGTAATAGGCACATTGTCTTTTTTTCTTTTCTTTTTTTTGTTGATAAGTAGACACATTGTCTATGTAGGCACATTGTTAGTGTAATTTTTTTTTCTTTTAAATTTAAGTCTTGACAATAATATCTATTAAACCCTTCATTACACAATTTTTATTTTAAATGTAAAACATAATTTCAGCCCCAAACTCTATTGGCCAATGGGAATAGAAAATGAAAAAGGAACAAGCAAATTCTTCGAATTTCGGTAAATCATCAGAAAAATTGCATATGCCACTTGTAAACAATCATGATCCCTATAGTTACTATATCAACATCAATCAATCAATTGCCAATGAGCTATAGCTCAAGTGGCACTTCCTCATCCCATAATAATGGGGTGGAGTGTGAGATTGTGGATTTATGACCCACTAGGTGTGTGTATAACTTACCAATAAAAGAAAACTAATCAATCATCTAGAGGGGCATGATTTTATAATTTAGTGGGGGATTGAACTTGACCCAATAATTAAGGAGGACAAAGTGCAATTAACCCATAATTTTTTATTACATACCCGAAAGAAACCTACTGAATATATCTTTCTACAAATTGACTTGTATATATATATAGATATATGTTTATATGCATCTTCCTAGAATTTGGGGTATCTTGTCACTAGGCAGCCAAATAGTTTTTGTTTTATTTTTATTGAGTCATGTAGGTATCTCCTTTTCCCCTTCCTTTTTCATTGTCTATTATCATTTTTTTTTTTTTTTGCTAATCCATTGTCTGTTATCTTTTATAGGATGTTGGCCACTGTCATGAATGCTATATTTCTTCAAGCAACGATGGAGAGTATTGGTATCCCTACTCGGGTGCAGACTGCATTTCGCATGTCTGAGGTTGCAGAGCCATATATACGTCGAAGAGCTGTGAGGCATTTGGAAAAAGGAAGAGTTGTAATTTTTGCAGCTGGAACTGGAAATCCATTCTTCACTACAGATACTGCTGCAGCCCTTCGTTGTGCAGAAAGTAAGTTATATGTTCTAATATTAAAATGCTATCTTGGCATAACATTACTAAAGGTCATCTAATTTGGAAAGTTTTAATTTGATAATACTCTATTACACTTAAATCTTGTAATTATATTTCAAAAGATGCTCCAAGTTATACTCAATTTGTTATTAAAACTTAAGATAGATATTGAATCTAACAACTGATTTATTACTAAAAATGAAAATCAAGTCTAGTAATAAATGATGTCTTTAAAGTTAAAAGTAGGGCAAATTACAACTTACCCACTTGTGGTTTGGCTGAAATTTAAGTTGTCTACCTTTGGTTTAAAATTTGAAACTTTACTTACCTGAGGTTAGTTTAGTTATAATTTTTTTTTTTTTTTGCTAATCCATTGTCTGTTATCTTTTATAGGATGTTGGCCACTGTCATGAATGCTATATTTCTTCAAGCAACGATGGAGAGTATTGGTATCCCTACTCGGGTGCAGACTGCATTTCGCATGTCTGAGGTTGCAGAGCCATATATACGTCGAAGAGCTGTGAGGCATTTGGAAAAAGGAAGAGTTGTAATTTTTGCAGCTGGAACTGGAAATCCATTCTTCACTACAGATACTGCTGCAGCCCTTCGTTGTGCAGAAAGTAAGTTATATGTTCTAATATTAAAATGCTATCTTGGCATAACATTACTAAAGGTCATCTAATTTGGAAAGTTTTAATTTGATAATACTCTATTACACTTAAATCTTGTAATTATATTTCAAAAGATGCTCCAAGTTATACTCAATTTGTTATTAAAACTTAAGATAGATATTGAATCTAACAACTGATTTATTACTAAAAATGAAAATCAAGTCTAGTAATAAATGATGTCTTTAAAGTTAAAAGTAGGGCAAATTACAACTTACCCACTTGTGGTTTGGCTGAAATTTAAGTTGTCTACCTTTGGTTTAAAATTTGAAACTTTACTTACCTGAGGTTAGTTTAGTTATATTTATGTAACCCACAATAGGGCTAAATATGTAATTTTGCTCCACTTTATCTCTCCTTTCCAAAAACACAAAAAACATAAAAATACAAGACCAAATAAGATCAAAATGAATCCAGTGGAACATTTGCATCATGGAATTTAAACTATAAGTAAGCAACTTAAATTTTGGTCAAATCTCAGGTAGGTAAAGTGTCAAATTTCAAACCATAGGTAAGCAACTTAAATTTTGATCAAATCATAGGTGGGTAAGTTGTAATTTTTCCTTAAAAGTAATATCCTCTGTTCTGAGCTAATTGTTTTCATTCAATGGCTCCAGTTAATGCAGAGGTTGTGCTGAAAGCTACAAACGTTGATGGGGTCTATGATGATGATCCAAAGAGCAACCCTAATGCTCGTCTTCTTGATACTCTAACTTACCATGAGGTGACTTCGAAAGATCTTTCAGTGATGGACATGACAGCCATTACTTTGTGCCAGGAAAATAATATTCCAGGTATGTTTAGACAATCACTCCAACATAAGTAAATTTTACATTTTTTTTTTTTTATGCAAGCAATGATATATCATTAAAAAGCACAAAAAAAGTGGATGCAACCCTAGTACACAAGGATTATACAAAAGAAGAGCCAATAAGAAAAATAAAGAGAAAGAGGAAAGATACAGTAAAGAAATTAAAAAAAGTCCAAAACATCCAAGAACTCTAGTAAGTTCGATGTAGAAAACACAATAGAGGCTGAAGTCCACTTATGTATTGTCTTCAAAAAAAGGAACTTCAGCTTCATTATATGTAACTTGTTCCCCTCCAAACAGCGAGCATTCCTTTATCCCCAAATGCACCACATTAAGCACAATGGACCCATCCCCTTATTTTTAGGGGTATGGGGACCAGCTCCATATTTTCCTTTCCAACAAGATATGAAACCCATCATGGGACTAGGCATTTCCCACGAAATACCAAACAAAGAAAATACTGGAGACCTCAATTCCTGAGCCACCGCACAATGAAGGAAGAAACGACTCTGATTTTTACACATGACACCAATCTATAATAATCACCACTCTCTTCCTTAGATTGTATGTTGTCAGAATTTTCCCTAATTCAGTTCCCCATATGAAAAAAGGGGCATGGGGCAGCCTTGGCGTGAACTTTGCATATGCTCTGTCAAGGAGATAAAAAATTCCCCTCTTGCTCTCAATAATTTGTAGTAACTCTTCTCCTGAAAGCCTTGGTTTTGATGGAATTCATACCAAATTATCTACCTCCTCTCCAAAGATCTTTGTAGCATATTGAATCATTGATCATCCAAAAACTGGTCCATAGATTCTAACTCCCAATTGTGAAGCTTTCAAGAAAATAATGGATTCCAACAAGAGCACCATTTTTGTATTGTAGCTAATCTGTCACTCTGGCATCTTTGTCCCTTGCTATTAGAAAACGTTCAAGATAACTATCCTTAAGTTTAGTATCACCATTCAACAAGTCATGCCAGAAGTGAAATATATGACCCCTCCCCCACAAAATCTTATAAATCGTGAGACTTTCCTAGCCTCTTCTAATGTTTTTACACAGCCTCACTCCATAAGGCCCACTTACCTCATCAGAACACTGTCCCCAAAGAAGTACTGTACTTTGTATCAATCACCCTACTCCAGAATGCATTCTCTTCAATCACATATTACCACACTCATCTCCCAAGTAGTGCTTTTTTAAAAATCAGTAGCATCTTGATCCCCAAACCTCTATCACAGTTTGGTGTGAAAATAACATTCTAGTCGACCAAATGATATTTAAATTCCTCACCGATTTCATTTTCACCCCAAAGTAAGTCTCTTTGAATTTTCTCCATTTGTTTGCCACTATAACATCTAATGGGAAAAAAAATGTTTGGAAGACTAGATAACATACTTCCGATCAAGGAGAGTCTACTCACTTTTGACAAGTACATCCTCTTTCAGCCTTTCAAATTTCAATCTCTTTTTCATTCTTTCTAGAATGGAACCCCAAATGTGCCTTACCTTAAACTCAGCTCCCAGAGTTAAATTCAATTACATCATTGGTAAAGAAGATACACAACATCCTAGATTGCTTGCAATTCTGTTACATCTCTCACCTCTCCCACTAGAACAATTTTGGATAGGTCAAGCCTTAGGCTTGAAACTGCCTTAACGCATATGAGAATGCATGTTAAGTAACAAGGTTGGATATAGGTGTTCCATTCACCAAGACAGAATCTAACTATGGCTATACAGAATTCTATCCATTTCAGCCACTTTTCCCCAAAACCGAACCTTCGTAACAAATAAATCAGAAATTCCAAGTTGACATGATCATATTCCTTCTCCACATCTAACTTACATAGAACCCCTGGTAGCCAGGTTTCAATCTACTATCCAAGCATTTATCCTTCATGAGGACAGAGTTCGGTATTCATCTATCTTGAATAAATGCATTCTGTGTATCAAACACTTTCTCTTCCAAAACACCCTTCAATCTATTTGCTAATACTTTGTTCAAAATTTTGTAAATGCTGCCCACAAGGCTAATGGGCCTAAAGTTCTTCACTTCAAGTTCTCTACTTCAACAGGTAACAAAGCCACAAAGGTAGTATTTAGATTCCCAAGTGAAGATTAGAAAATAAAAATAGTACCTAATAGAAGTGCCAGGTGAAACGATTCTGTGTTTTTATAAGTTGGCACTTTCATCTTAAATAAATAGAATTTCCCTGTATTAAGATGATTTTGTTTCCCTCGATGCAGTTGTTGTCTTCAATCTAGGTGAGCCGGGGAACATCTCAAAAGCCATAAAGGGAGAGAGGGTTGGCACATTGATTGGAGGGACGCACAATTCACCGGTGACAAGGACATGATATCTTATCCTTGGTTCTAATATAAGTATGCATTGTGGAGTAGAGGATAATTTATCATTGAACCTGAAAGTTTTAAGTTGGCTCCAAAAGCAAAGTGGAGTTTGCATATGAAGGTTGTGGATGAATTTGGTTTTTTGTTATTTGGGAGCAATAGAGATAGGAGTAGTTGTAAAACATTATATTTGTAAATAACTTTTTAAACTATTGGACTTTTTTTGAACGTTCACTTCTCAAGATATTGTAGCAACTACTAGAGTTGGACAATTCAATGCACTTGGATATGTAACAATCAAGTTATGCTGTTACAGTCAACAGCACCAGCAAGCATGTTGGCACACATCTTGCTTGTTAGGTCATACTATCTATTCTCGTTTAAATGTCATTTAGGTAGTCAACACCTTCAAAGCTATAAACATCCATCTTAATGTCGTGTTTGTAGGAATTATAGTTTTTTGTTTATTTATTTATGAGATTGTAGGAATTATAGTTAGACAATTCAAAATGATGCAACTTGATGTGTTAGAATCAAACTTATTGGCTTGCAGTCAACATGTGCACGCTTATTAGACACGCAACTTGATGCAAATTGTATTTATTGTCATCTAAAGTGTCATTTTTGGAGATCCCAGGTTTAGGTTTAACGAAGAGTAGAAGACCAGTTAGATTCCTAATTCTTTGCTGGAGAATTTTTGGAATGATGTTATTGGCAAAGATCTAAATTCGTCTTAGCCGCTGCAGATCTATGACTGAATTTTGGCAAACTAAAATTGTCAAGGTTTCTGTTCTTGAATTTCAGCCCAAATCAATGTAACATAAACATAATTTTGTTAACCTACAAGTCATCAGTAGATATTCCCCAGAATTTGGAAGATTTAACAATGCTTGAATTTAATTTGACTTTTAGAAGTCAAAAACAGCTTTTCTCCCGAGAATTCATGCCTTTTTGCTCTTGGTCAATTCAAAACTTTTTGCTTGAAATGTAAGCAAGCTTTGTCCAATAATTAGACATGATAGTCTTCTTTATGAATAACCTTTAAAAAAAAAAAAAAAAAAAAAAGTCGACATGACTACTTGTTTAATAAACAGGTTGTGTTAGGGTTAAAGAATCTTGACCCGTTTAATAAACATGTCAGGTTAGTATTGACTCATATAGTAATACTCATGAGTTGACATGACATGAACCTTACATGCGAACACAAATTGCCACCCCTAATTGCTATGGATAGTCATCAATTCAAGTCAATGACATGGGCACCGAATCAGCAAAAGAACTTAAAGGTAGGGGATCTTGTTTCAATGGTGATAGGGTTCAATTAGCTCTCAAGGGTAGTGATGGCTTGGTTTCAATGGTGGTGTGGGGATTTTGATTTAGTGTGGGTTTGGATTTTGGTGGTGGGTGTTGTCTCAAATTTGCAAAGTTATGGGTGGTTTTTGAATTGGCTTGGTTTGGGTGCCCTTACCATTGAGGGTTGTTAGGTTTGGGCTTGGATGAAGGAATTGAGATGGGGCTAGATGGGCGTTAGATTTGAGTTGTTGTTTTGTTGGTGAAAAAATATATATAAAAATAGGTATTTAAGTTTATTTTACTATCCTATATTGTAAAATGAAGAAGGAAATGTAGTGTGTATTATTAAATTAGTTATATATACTCCTAGATAAAAGTGACTTTTTGGTGCTGTAAAATAGTAAAATGTTTTACAGCAAAAAAAAAAAAAAAAATGATGGTAAAATATTACTGTGGGGGATGAAAGCCCAGACATACTTATTGGGCTGTGGGCCCTGTCCCGAGGGATACTGTACGTCTGAAGAGTAATAGCGGGTCGGGGTAGGATTCATCTGAATGCAGCCAACCCAGAGGTAAAAGAAGAGTAACGTCTGAAGAGATCACATTTTGTCCGAAGAGATTACACTCCTTGGACGTAAATAGTCTTGACCCAGCCAGCGAATAGAAGGTCCGAATGGACTCTCGGGCAATCCCAACGACATAGATAAGCTCTGAGCGTATCTGGGAATGATTAGGACAAGAAAATATCTTAAGGAAAAATTGTCATCACCGCATTAAATGCACTGCAACTGCTTTTCTGGCCGCATTAATGTGGAGAAGACCCCTGAATAGTGTAATCTCAGCTACTACCACTCACGAAGTGGCAAAGAGAGTACCTGATGGGACATGCACTCAAGTGGATGCTTAGATGAAGAACAAATGGACGATGGAGATGATAGAAATGGATGCTATATAAGCAAGAGAGGTCTCTGATAATAGGGATCGAGAAAGGAGGGGGAGAAAGGAATTAGACAAATTCATTGTAGTTCCAAGAATTGTAACCACCTCACATTTTAATAATAAACCTCTTCGGACAGACATTTGTAAAGGAAGATGAATGTAATCTTATGTCAATGAATCCTCAAACGATATAATTAATCTCTGTTTGATTCACACCTAGCCCAGCTCTTTCGCCCACTCTCTACAAATTCATTGTCTTGGGTTCATTGGGCTCTTAACCCATCCATCTTGGGCCTGGACTGCCAAATCAGACCCTACAATTACAAATGTTTTTATGTATTTTAATCAATTTTTTGTTGAATTAGATGAAATTTTCTTAGTCATGTGGTTTGGTGGAATTACATAGTCTTTTATGTAAGGAAAATTACAATCATCCATTCCTTTGTTGTAACAATTATATATATATATATAATTCAATTATAACATTATTAAAAACATTTATGAGACATTTAATTATATAACAGCATAAAAGAATATAGAGTTTGAGGTGAGTGTTGCCAAAGCAAAGATCCGGTAAACCAAATCTTAGTGCGGAGATTAATTTATAATTTTTGGGTCATGTTAACAGATGTCTTTAGAGCAATTGTTATTGAACTATAATATGAAAATTTTGACATAAATTTCATTGAAAATATAAAAAGTTATCAACAAAATTTACTATTTTATTATTTTCCCAATAAAATATTTTTAAAAATATCTCTTAAACCAATGTTCTAAAGGCATTGGTTAACATTCCCTTACAATTTTTTTATCCAAAATTGGTCGCAGATTTTCCTTCATGGGATCAAATCACATTGTGCCCACTAGCCCTTGTTTTTTTGACGTCCTATGATGATCTTGCATAATTGTCAAAGCATGTGCAACTTAGGAAGAAGAACGAGGAAGAAAAGTCAGCTCTCATTGTCTCATTAATTGTCATAGTTAGCACCTCGCCTGAGGTGGCAGAGGATTTGGGTAGAATTGGATTTTAAAAAAAAAAAAATTAGTTAATGAACTATTTAAAATAAAATAAAAATTTGTCATGCCATTTTGGTGGAAAATATAAAAAAGGGTCAAAAAATTAATTATTTTTCTTTCTATAAAAAATTCTTAAATTATTTCTTAAAAAATGCTTTTAAAACGTCACATTAACAAAATACAATTACAAAAACGTAAAATAAAAATAATAAGTTTTTCCATTATTGGTTCAGTGACTAATCCCAGACTTTCAATGTAACGCAAGCTCTCCCTCATTTATTAGATTTTATCAAAGCGAAAAAAATATATACAAATTTTGGCATTAACTAGATTTATCTAAATTATGAAAAACCAAACAAATAATTTTTTTTTAATATAAAATTTAGAACTAATGAGTAACTGCATCACAAATAATTATTCAAAATTAAAACATATCTCAATATCACAAGTAATCAATCAGAATATGTTACAAAAAATAAACCATAACAACTAATAAGTTTATATACCTAGGGTTTGAAGGGTATATTAGTAAAATGTCATTTAGTTAAATAGGTTAGATGGGTCAAATAGGTTTCATATATAGGTTGGATACTAACTTACCTCGTTTATTAAACGGGTCATTCGTGTCAACCTGAATATGACACTAACCTATTAGGGATAGCAATGGGGCGGGGCGGGGCTAAAGGATGGGGTTTTCGTCCTCGCCCCACATGGTTTTATCTTGCCCCATCCCCGCCTCGCCCCGCATGACGGGAAAAACTTTCTCACTCCATCCTTACACCTTGGGGCTCTACGAAGTCCCGCCCTATCCCATAAAACTATACTTTTTGTTAATTTGTCCTACAACTAGTACACTTTTTTTAATGAAATCTATTTCATTAATAAATATATACTTGAAATTAAAACTAAATATATCCCATCAAATAAAATCAATTTTTAGAAAAAAAAAATTGAATAATATATCCAAGTCTTTAACAAGACAATTACAAAAAAAAAAAAAAATCATATTATAACACATAACAAAATAAAGGCAGAGAACCACATTTGATAGAATAAAATAAGCTAATATTGATATGTTTGTTTAACTAGTGAGGTTTTAGAGTATGAAAAATTTACAATTATAACCCTTAGCAACACTGGGCAGGGCAGGGATTGCGAAGGGTGGGGAGGGGTGAGTTTAAAAAGTCTAAACTCATTTCCACCTCGCCTCGTGGTGTGGGGCCAAAATCTTGCCCCATCCCTTCCCCACCACCTTTGCGGGGTAGGAAAAACTAGCACAGGGCAAAACATGGAGAGGTAGGTTAAGCGGGGTGAGGCAAAATTTCCATCCCTATAACTTGTTAAGCCTCAACTTATAACTTGCTGATTTCATGTCTTGTTGTGTTGGGTTCACAGGTCATGTCAACATTTTGCCAGCCCTCATAGCAACCCCCCCCCCCTTTAACCACCCACCCACACACATTGATGATAGAGAAAATAAGATTTGTGGAGTTTTTAGTATGAGTACATAAAAGGGATGAAATAAAAACTAATGGGATAGAGGAGTTATAGTGAAGTTGTATATTCACCAATCAATTATAGCATTTGTATAATTTTTTGCTAAATTCATAACCAGATGTAGCAAGTTTTCCCTCTCCTTTTAGATATAGTGCCATATATCATAGCAAAAACTGTAGTTTACACCACTAGATGAGAATGCTCTAAAGTCTCAAATGTACAACAATTCGTCTTGCTCAAATTTACCCTCCATCACTTCCTAAGTTTAAGCCTTTTCCTTTAAACAATAAAATGCAATGGTGGGCCTATATAGTTGTGTTATGATGGGATTATGTTATTGGGAAGGAACGGAGCAAGTCGGGATTTTAGGTTCGAATTCATAGTCAAACTGCTATAATCAATCAAAATGTTCAACATCATTGTTAAACCAAGAGCCCTAATGATCTGACATACAAGTGAGTCTACCAAAACTGACAAGGCTAAGATTCTGAACAATCGTAATGATGTTGTAAGAGATGGGGTTGATTAGAGTGAATAGATTTCTAGGGTTATTAGTGGCACGGATGTAAAAACATAGGTCGACATGACCTTAGTGAGATGATCGAAGATATCGGAGTATGTTGTCAGGAGAAAGTAACTCAATCTAAAGGGAGATCTATATATAGACCAAAGTGCCCTATATTAAGGTGTCAAAGGAAGGGGAATAAGGTTATCAACTCTTACTAGGGGCACCCTTGATTTGATCCCCCCTTGTCGCATTACCATCTCTAACTCCGATAATGTTGATGTCAAATTGAAGTTGTTTATGATAATTTGTCTTCAAGAGTAATGCTTTAAAGAGGTGTCCATGTGTCGAGTTAGATCGGGTTCGAGATGCACCCGCTTCTCAACCCGATAAGTTCGGGTGTCGAATTGCACCATGGTCTTCAATTGCCATAGATTCAATATTGCAACAGCTTGATCGGTTGAAGCTATCATATCTAGTTGAAATCTCATCAATTTTTGGTTCTCGTTGAGATCTCGTTAGAATCTCAATCAATCAACAATGATTGACAGCACATGATGACGAACAATAGAGATTGACGAAGGTAGAAAGGATTTGTTGGTCGAATTGGGCTTGTCCGATTTTGAAGGAGGAAAACCACCATCAACCATTGCATCGATCGAATTGGTCGATTTCAAGTTTTGGTTTAGTCAAATCCATCAATTTTGTCAAGTACAACCCTTTGCATGAAGGAGTAGTTGGGGAGTTGTCTGCTCAAAGTTATGCTTTGAAGAAAGCAAAAGAGAATAGACGAGGGAATTTTTGCAATAAGGCCTCAAGAGAAGGAATTTGTAATCGGAATTTAAAGTCCTTAAATTCTGTCTAAAAATTTCTCTTGAAATTTTTTCTTGTGACATATCTAAACACTTATATTTTACCGCATTTTTAATTTTTCTCAATTGCCCAAATTCTCCCCAAAAGCATAAAATTTCTTCTCTCTTTTTCCTTTTCTTCACAGTCAAATACTACGATGACTACCTCAATTAGATATATATATATATATATATTTTTTTTCGTCGTCTTTTTCAATTCATCCTATAAAATCATCGATTTTAATCGTTTTACAAAGAAGAATACAAGGAGAAAAGAACGAAGTAGCATATACTACCCAAGACTTGTGTCGTGTAGAGTGGGACTATAACACCAATTACATTGAGCAAGGTATAACAAGACAAAATAAGACGTCCTTTGGGTCATCTTCTTACAATTCACACCCCAAAAATTGAGCAATATTTGGATAGATGACAAACAATTCCGACCACATGGCCTACTCAAAAAAAAAAAAAAAAAAGAAAGGATTTTATTAAATACAATCTCATTTTCGGCTGCCTCAATTAAAGATCAATACAACAACAACAAAAAACACTACAAGAAATAAAATTCCCCAAATTACATCTGTTTTACAATTTTACTAAATTGGAATTAACCCATTTGCCAATTTCCATCCAAGACCCCAGTAAAGTAAGTTCTACGTTCTAACTACTACAATAAATTACAAAAAAAAAAAAAAAAAAAAAAGTTGCCATGGAAAATTCTTCCACCAAAACCAAAAGTCAGTCAATGCAAAAACTTTACCAATTTCAAAAGCAAATTATAGACTAAAAGTCCATAAAATGGTTGAAAAGGTCCATGGAGGATGGAGATGGAGAGACCAAAGGAGCTGAGAACAAGCCAGAAGGACTGGCCATGAACGCGTTATGCCAGAGTGGACTCAACTCATGCATCAGCGAATAACTCTGCGGCTCAATCAACGGCGAGAAAAACCCATCTGGGATCGGAGCTAAAGTCGCCGGCGCCGGCGATAATATCCCCGGATGAGTAGCAGCTTGACCCAAGATTTCTACTACTTCCACTTCCTCTTCTTCCAACATAGCAGTAGTTGTATTAGTACTGTTGGCTCTTTCTCTGTCTCTTTCTGAAGGGCTTGTCTTTTCGATGGTGGCCAACCTCGCCGCCGGAGAGAGGTCTCCGGCGCCGGAATAAGATGCAGATGCAGATGCAGATGCAGATGCATATGAAGATGAAGTAGAAGAGCCCGTGAGGCGTTGAACGATGGACATGAAGTCACTGGCTGATGAGGCATGGATGACTTTGGGAGAGACTGAGTAGATAATCACTGGCTGCTGTGGTGGTTGCTGTTGCTGTTGTTGTGGGTTTTGGAAGGGTTTTAGAGGTAGTTTAGGCGGTGGATGTGGTGGAGGCTTTTTGATCTTGTGGGAGTCTTTGCTGACTCTGAGGGGAGGCGGCCTAGGACCTAGGATTTGGACCTCTTTTTTGGGTGTCTGTGGTGATGATTCCTGTGGATCTGGATTCATTTTTTTGTTTTTTTGTGTATTTTTGGTGGGGGAAAGTAATTGTATAGTTATCGAGATGGGGAAGGAAGGAAGAAAGAGAGGGTGAGGTGCTTTTGGTTTTTGGAGATGGGAAGGCGGGGAGAGAGAGAGAGAGAGACCAAGAAAGGAGGGGCTTGGTTTCTGGTTGGGTAATGGGCAATGATTATTCTTGTAAGAGGTATAGGAACTGATTATTTGTTTATTGACTTTGATCAAGCTTGTTGACTTCAAACAACAACCAATAAATAAAAATAAAAATTTGGAATGGCAAGTTGGCAACTGGCAACATTTGTTTTGCTAGAATTATTTATTTGGTGTTTCTAAAAAAAATTTGATAGGTAGAAGGGAGTAGAGGAGGTTTTGAAAATTAGATTAAAAAAGCTTTACTTGCTGTATTAAGTTTATCCTCTTTATTTCTTCTTTGTATTATATATATTGTTTATTATTCTTGTTATATATCCTAATACTTGGTTCTAGTTCGTGCTTACGGATGAAGTCATTCAATATTAAGTGGTCTTACATATGTGAGTTTGGTGGTTATTTTGATTTTTACAATAAGTATTATGAATGGCTCACTAGATATTAAAATTAATAAAAATAAATTGGACACATAATGTAAAATTAGACAAAAATTAGAAATTAATTAGAATCTTTATTATGCTTCAATTTTAATATAATACATATAATTAAAAAATTAATTTTGTTAGTAATTTAAAATTTTATAATTTATATCTATAATACATGTAACATCAAAAGTCTTTGCCTTTTTGTTAATTTCTTCTAACATTGACATTTAAGCTTTTGAAAACTCTAAATATTTTACTTTATTGTTCTAATATATAATTTTTATTGAAGTTTGAATTTTATAAATATTTCTTATAAAACATTTCTATTAGAATTTCGCCACATTGTATATTTTTTTTAAATGGTACAATAGATAATTTCATATACAAACACAATTATAATAAATGCCTCTTAATAACTACACTATCAAATTCAATAATTTAGAGAGAGAGAGAGAGAGAGAGAGAGAGAGAGAAGATCATATTTTTCTTAAAAGTTTGTACATTGTATGGATTATTGAATTGTAAATCTGATAAATGAGGAAAAATACATTTGTAGAATGCAATGATGGAACTAGGAACATAATTTCTTTTATTAATATATAATAATGTATACTATTTTCAAGTTTTCATTCAAAAAATTTCATACTTGGCCCCCTCTCTAGTTGAAAATCAATCTCCAAAAACCCATAAAATTAGGGGGCACTTAACTTATATATGTGGCTGGTGACCTTCATGCAAAACAAAAATTATTTTTTACTAACAAGAAAATCCTTTTTTGTTAAAAAGGAAAAAAAAAAAGGTTTCTTCATCCAGAAAAAAAAAAAAAATGCAAATGACATATGTATTGCAACTATGTGTTTATGACATTTTGGTTGTTAACTTATCTAAGACCCAAAATTGAAAGTTGAGATTTCAGGATTTGGGTGCTACCCTCGCTGTGCTCTACTTAAACAATTATTTGAATTTTTTTTTTTTTCAACATGAGCAAGAAGACTATACAATTGAGCACCATTATATTTTTATATATGCTCTAATAAATTCTCAATTACAAGAATTAAATAATCAGTTTAGTAAAAATATAGTGCAGTTGTTTATTCTTAACTCGTCTCTAATCTTCGAGAGGTATACGACTCTTTTTAGACTTGATGATATTTATTTGTTAATAAATAAGTTTTATTTGCAAGAATTTATAAATCATGAAAAACTATTTGTTGAAATGTAACCTCACTAGCATAATATAGTTTGCTATATGAACTTCAAAAAATTATTAAATAGTTTTGAATTGTGCAAATGGTTAAGTAAGAACTAAAAATTCAACAGCCTACTAATTTGTTAATAGTGGTTGTATTTGTATTTATATTCTTCTAATTTTTATTGTAAATATGGAACAAACATTTCAATCATAAATACATTCATAGTTAGGTTTTTGCAACAAAATGTAAGATGCTATTCTAAGGACTCTTTGATTTTGTACATCAAAAGAACATTTGTTGTGAAATTGAGTACATAATTAATTATAGATGATTTTCAAGATTTTTTTTTTTTAAAGTTGAGTTCTATTTTTTATATATAAAAAATAATTGGGTTGAAATGTGTTAAAAAATATTTATTTGTGCACCATTAATATTTTGTTAATATTAAATGGATAATGCTAAGAGTATTATATGATATCTTAACTATAATATACTAGCTTGTAACCTCATGTATATGCATGGATATAGTTAAAGATATACAATAAGATGCATAATATAATTCTCATATATATAATTGAAATACTATTTATAGTCATTTTTATATTTTGTTAGCTCTTTAAAAAAAATTTGTAAGGATATTATTAGGTGTAAAATGTAAATTGTCCATATTTTTCTTTTTGTGAAACACTTTTTTTTTTTTACGATTAATTTATTCTAAACTCTTTGATTTTTGTACTTAATAGCTCACTTGTATGAATATTTATGATGTGATTCCACATTTAATTCTAAAATTAAAAAATAAAACTCTTTGAGAATAAATAATTTAAGACACATTGCACAAACTTGGAACATTAATTTGAAATTCTAATTTGAGTTTCACTCAACTTTACCTATTATTATTTTTTTTTTTGAAATGGGGTATTCACTCAATTAAAGTAGTGAAAGATTACGATACAAGGCATCAACTGCTGGTGGGGGAGAGTCCTCCATCCACTCATCTAAATTATTAGATATATAGATTGATATAATTTTTTATGGAGACATCCGATGATTAAATTCCTCCACTCCCAACCATGAATTATCAAAAATAAATTAATAAAATGGATAATTGTTTTTGTAGGGACTCAATTTGGATTTGACCCTGAGTATGACTGAGTTTTCAGCCCAACAAGCCCAAACAATAAATTTGTAGAGAATGGGTTAAAGGTTTAGACGCTGGCCGTCGTTCACCAAGTATGAACTCTTTTTTTATAAAAGAAAATACTTAGAGTTAATTTACAACTGGGGGATACTCCTCGGCCCGTGGCCGAGGAGCCCCTTTTCTTCTTCTTTTTTTTTTTCCCCCCCTCCTTTACTTTACTTGCTTTTCTTATATAGTTTCCATCTTCCTATCTCCTTCTTCCATCTGTTGATCATCCATTTGCCTCTCTTCTGGCCGTCCGTCCCATTAGAGGCCTTATCAGTACTCAAGTGCTTCACTCTGATCAACGTTGCCCTGCTAAGGGGTTATATCCCCATTAATGCGGCCAGAGGGGTTAGGTGAATGCATTAAAATGTGAGGGTGACAGCTTACTTTGGGCCTGGTCTTTCCCAAAAACCATCCTTGTCATGCCGAGGACGAGGAGGTCCTTGGCATGGATCCGGAAAAGAGGTCTTCCCCAATTTAGCCTTGAATGGTTAGTATTCCTCGGCGTGGGCCTTGGGCCGGCTACATGATGGGCCGAGGCTACCAGGCCCACGGGCCCCACAATAGCCCCTCAAAACCCTGCTGCACATTCCCTCGGACGGGGAGGAGGGTTTTGATACCTGCGGGCCCTCTAGACGAGTGGCCCCACTTCGGTTCGTGTTAATGCTGGCGACTTTTCGACTGCCCGATGTGCGTTTTTGGCGTTTCAAGACTTAATGCGTGCCCACATTAAATTTTGGCGGCACCACGTTCCCCACTTTCAACGGTATGATGGTAATTGTTCGGTGGGATCTCCTACTTTTATGGGCAAGGGGTTACATTTGGGGAACCTAAGGGGGAGTATAAGTACCTGTTTGAACCGCTTGGTTTCCTCATTTTCGCGCTTACAATTATTGATGCGTATGATTTGAATCTGGTTCAACTTGCACACTACCTGAAGAGCATCATCATACTTCTGTAAGTCTTCTTCTTCCAGTGACCCAAAATTTTCCTTGGTTCTATCCCCTTTTTTTCTTCTTCTGGAATTTTTAGTTGTCCTTGGGGGGATGGGTAAGTTTAAGAAGTTGGTTGAGTCCGACAAGATGATGAACAAATTCATCGTAGACTATGGGATACCCAATAATGTGAGTCTGAAGTACTGTGAAGAAGGGGAGTGGTACATTAGGAGGAGAGAGGGTGAAGTCGTGATCCCGATAGTCGCTTTTGTAGAGGGAGGGATGAGAATCCCTATGAGGCCAGTGACCCTCAATTACCTTAGGCATTTCCGCCTGGCTCCTGCTCAGTGTGCCGTGAATGTATTTAGGATATTAGGGTGTGTAGATACCCTGAATGAGAAAATGGGGCTGAGACTGACTCACCACGATGTGAACTGGTGCTACAACCTTCATCACCTGAGGGGTAAGACGTACTATATGAAGACAAGGGACAATAGGGTTCGTCTCATCCAGTGTCTTCCTGATTCCAATAAGGGGTTGACCCAAGATTTCCTCATAGTGTCGGGGGAGTGGCACAATGGTTTTCATTGCCCAACAGTAGAGGGGGAGCCAGGTAGGGTATCCGAAGTAAAAGACAATCTAGGTTTCAGTATTTTCAAGTTTTATAACTGTATATCCGATTTGGTTGATTAACCATAGGAGTTTCACTTTTCTTTTCGCAGATCTGCATGCCTTTGCACGTCATTTCCACCTAGTTAACAAAGCGGATTTGGAAACCGTTCTTAGTCGGACCTTTTCCTGAACGAGACTGGTAACCAAGTCAGAGCTGCTCATCAAATCCTTGGATGCGACCCAGCTCAGAAATCATTCCCAGTTCCAAAGCACGTAATTAGAGCTCGTGACCCTCGGCTTACGCAGATTACCGTGGTGGAGGACGGTTTTGCATTTTTCGAGGGGTCTTATATACCTGAAGGCATTCCGCTAGCAGGTCCCTCCTCGTCCCAACGAGTTACGGTGGCCGAGGAAGGACTATCTAAGAAGGCAAGAGAGGTGGTTGAACTGAGTTCTTCTGAGGACGAATATAGCGTGTTCAACCTAGCTGATCAGTCCGAGGATCCCTCCGGTGACCTAGGAGACCCTCATTTGTCCGAAACCGATCTCTGGTCCCTAAGAGTTGGTACTCAGGCTGAGATGGGTTTAAAAAGACAGCCCCAAACCAATCTTCTTGACCTGCTCGAGGGCGGTTCCAAGAAGGGTGTACCGAAATAGTCGCAGCCCCAGCCCCCAGCACCTCCGCCCCAGATTTTAACTGTGCAAACCAGGTCGTCCTCTGCCCCCACAGTATCAGACCCTCAGACCGAGTCTCATGACCCGAAAAGGAAGAGACTTTCCAAGGGTAAGGAGCCAATAGATGGGAGCAAATCCCACTCCCCGCTCGATGAGGGTAGATTTCGCAGGCCTCCGAAGCAACTGAAGCTCGGTGGTCAACGGAAAGGTAAGAAGGACACCCAGCAGTCCGAGGCTCAAGCCTGGCTACCCGCTACCATGCTCCATGATCAGCCCCTGATGGATAACGCGTCGATGCGGGAATCTCAAGGAGCAGAGGGGGCTCTCGTAGCCGAGGCCCTGGAGAAATCTCTTCTTCTTCCTACTGACATGGCCGAGCTAAGAAATATGAGTGGGTTAGAGGTTATCCTTGACCTTAAGAAATATCTAGGCATGGTGGGTCCTTTGGCACCTATTTACTTTATTCAAATTTTGTCGCTTAGTTCCTTCCTTTCTCTTTACGGAGTTACTTGTTTTTATTGGCAGGCTATCCAGGCTCTTTTCAGGTTAAAAGAGGAGGTCGATGGCCAGAACAATGCCTTAGTGCAAGAGCGTGACAAGTTTTTGGAAGCCGCCAATACCCTCAGGAGATCTGAGGCCGACCTAAAAAAGGCGACCGAGAATCTGGAGGAGATGACAAAGGCCAGGGATACTGCTGTCTCTGACCTAGCCGTGGCTAGGAAGTAAGCTGAGGATCAAACTAATCGCTTGCAAGACGTTAAGGGTCAACTACAGACTGCCAAAAGAGACATTGCCTATATGAAGGAAAAGTTAACCGTGGCAATCCATGAGAAAGGTGTTGCCGAGTATGCCAGGGACGAGGCTGTGAGAGCCAAAGACGAGGCGATATTTGCAAAAATAGACGCTGAGCGCTCTGTAGAACAGGCAGAAGAGGAGGCTTTCACAGATGGGGTGGCTAAGACTGAAGCCACCCTTCGGGCTCAAGTTCCTGCAGTGTGCAGGCATTACTGTTCTCAGACCTGGTATGAAGCCCTCAACCAAGCAGGGGTCGATGCCTCATCTGATCTTAGGAGGGAGGACAGGGTATATTATCCTATTGCCATTCGCGAGGTTGCACCTGCTGCTCCCGAGGAGGGGTTCTCATTACCAGCGGTTGAGAGTCACGATAAGACCGCCGAGGATACATCGTTAACTGACCAACCACCCAAGGAGGTTGAGCCCCAGAGAACATTGGGGGGAGTTATAACTGAGGGTCAGGAAATACCACAAGACGTGGCAAGGCCTCCGACGGACCTTTCGAGACCAAGCCCTTAGGCCTTGGCTAAAGCCTTTTGATTTGTTTATCGAATTAATTTGCCTACTGAGTTGGGGAGACTAGTATACGACATAGGATAATTTTGTTTATTTTCTCTTTTATCTTCTCTTTTATCTCATTTTGTTTCTTGCTTCAGTGGCGTTGTAAGGAAGTTGTACACTTTCCGTTTGAACTGAATACTTAATACTTTGCTTCCAACTAATGATATTTTCTTTTATTTGTTTTACTATAATATTCTGCTCAATATTCGTATTCTATTCTGGAGTTAGCCTCATGAAACCATCTGTTATCCTTCAAATATAAATCTAAAGACCGTATTATAGCTTGACCCTAGGTAACGCTTTGGTTTTTCTCCAGATAGTTATTTTCTCCATGGGTTCGAGTCCGAGGACCATGCATTACCCTGGTTATGCTTGGTACTTCTATTTTTCTATAAGTATCTAGTTTTCCATAGGTTTGGGTCCGAGGACCATGCAATACCTTGGTTCTGTCTAGTACTTCTATTTTTCTATAAGTATCTAGTTTTCCATAGATTTGGGTCCGAGGACCATGCAATACCTTGGTTCTGTCTAGTACTTCTATTTTTTTTATAAGTATCTAGTTTTCCATAGGTTTGGGTCCGAGGACCATGCAATACCTTGGTTCTGTCTAGTACTTCTATTTTTCTATAAGTATCTAGTTTTTCATAGGTTTGGGTCCGAGAACCATGCAATACCTTGGTTCTGTCTAGTACTCAGGTATAATGGTGTGAATAGTTTTACCATAGGCTTGGGCCCGAGGACTATGCAATACCTTGGCTCTGTCTACCACTTCTATTTTTCTGTAAGTATCTAGTTTCCTCATAGGTTTGAGTCCGAGGACCATGCAATACCTTGGTTCTGTCTAGTACCCAGGTATAATGGTGTGAATAGTTTTATCATAGGCTTGGGTCCGAGGACCATGCAATACCTTGGTTCTGTCTACCACTTCTATTTTTTTGTAAGTATCTAGTTTCCCCATAGGTTTGAGTCCGAGGACCATGCAATACCTTAGTTCTGTCTAGTACCCAGGTATAATGGTGTGAATAGTTTTACCATAGGCTTGGGTCCGAGGACCATGCAATACCTTGGTTCTGTCTACCACTTCTATTTTTCTGTAAGTATCTAGTTTCCCCATAGGTTTGAGTCCGAGGACCATGCAATACCTTGGTTCTGTCTAGTACCCAGGTATAATGGTGTGAATAGTTTTACCATAGGCTTGGGTCCGAGGACCATGCAATACCTTGGTTCTGNCCAACACAACAGAAAAGACACATCCTTTCAGCTTCCCAAGCCCTTTTAACAACCCCGCCGGAATTGTGACTGGAATTGGCAAGTATGAGGCGGCTTTGGGCGGGTGTGAGGACATCCGTGCCAAAGCTGTCATGGCGCAGCCCCCACTGGGCTTCCGGTGCGGCAGAATCTAGGCGTAACCCCGATGGTGCCATAGTTGGCCGGAGGGAGGTTTGTTAGAGTACCTAACGTCTCTCCTCGGAGCTCACCCGACGAAGAAGACGTGCGAATTCATCTCATGGGCGGTGCTCGAGTGTTGCCATATCCAACGGCCAATACTCGCGAGATGGAGAGAATCAAGGGAACATCATGGGGAAGGTATCCCGGAGCCCCTGCATCTGCTCCTCTCTTTGTTCCAGCTCCGCCGCGCCGAGAAGGGAGTTGTCGGTGGCCTGGAAACATGATGGCCCTCCCCTTCCCTGCCTTTTGTGTCAAGCTCTCCCATTCTCTTTATACCAATAAAAGCACGGCTTGACACTTCCCTCGGCTAGCTTTTTTAGGCGGGTCCACCTAGGCCTCTGATTGTATAACTAGATGGTAGGATTAGCTTATAAATTTGTTTGTAAAACACTCCTGCCTGAGCCTCTGATTGTAATTTGTACTGTTTCTATTTATGAAATAATAATATCAAGATTTCTCTTTTCGCTGTCGAATCTTTTTTTTTTTTTTTTACTTCGCCAACCTACTGCAAAACAACCACTTAGAACAATCGCCTGGTGCGCCGGCCAGCACCCTAATCCTCCCCACAGACGGCGCCAATTGTAGGGACTCAATTTGGATTTGACCCTGAGTATGACTGGGTTTTTCAGCCCAACAAGTCCAAACAATAAATTTGTAGAGAATGGGTTAAAGGTTTAGACGCTGGCCGTCGTTCACCAAGCATGAACTCTTTTTTATAAAAAAGAAAATACTTAGAGTTAATTTACAACTGGGGGGATGCTCCTCGCCCGTGGCCGAGGAGCCCTTTTCTTCTTTTTTTTTTTTTTTCCCCCTCCTTTACTTTACTTGCTTTTCTTATATAGTTTCCATCTTTCTATCTCCTTCTTCCATCTGTTGATCATCCATTTGCCTCTCTTCTAGCCGTCCGTTCCATCAGAGGCCTTATCAGTACTCAAGTGCTTCACTCTGATCAACGTTGCCCTGCTAAGGGGTTATATCCCCATTAATGCGGCCAGAGGGGTTAGGTGAATGCATTAAAGTGTGAGGGTGACAGCTTACTTTGGGCCTGGTCTTTTCCAAAAATCATCCTTGTCATGCCGAGGACGAGGAGGTCCTCGGCATGGATCCGGAAAAGAGGTCTTCCCCAATTTAGCCTTGAATGGTTAGTATTCCTCGGCGTGAGCCTTGGGCCGGCTACATGATGGGCCGAGGCTATCAGGCCCACGGGCCCCACAGTTTTACTTTTCATATATTAATTTAGTTTCAAATCTTAGTATATTTTTTTATTCTTGAATGAAAAATAATATTTTTTGTTCATCATTTTGCTTCGCCAAGGACAAATTCTTGGTTTTATCCCCAAACGGCATGTGTAGCGGATTATGGTGAAATGAACAAAAAGAACCGATCAATTTTATTTTATTTTCCCTAATAGTAGTCGCTAGTTAACAACGATTGTATTAATATGTCACATAACTTGCAGCACTAAAGTAAAAATCACAAAAATAAATGTCATTGTCAGGTTTTTCTGTTAAAAAAAAAAAAGGAAAAAAAGAAAAAGGACGTGAAGTAAAGAATTTGGGACAACCGAAGAGGGAGTTCCAAATCCGTGACAATGAGTGAAAATATTTCAATTTGTGGTTTAGATCGAACCACATGGTAAGTAGTAGTTCAAAAAAAGGCCTCGGTCAACATAAAGGATGGGGCCAATGACAAAGTCCGTGACGGTTAAAATGGCAGAGAGAGAGAATGATGCAACAAATTATTGTTACAAAATTCCATATCCACTTTAATTATTAGCTTTTGCCATACTAGTCCGTACTTTTTTTGTTTATAGGAGCTAGCATTGAGAAAAGATTTCTTCATGAGATACGTGTACATTAAAAATTGAAAAGAATTAGTCTGACTCTAATCTAATGATTCGTCTAAATATGTTCAAAGGTAACTAAAAGTGCTGCATTTTAAAAGATCAAATGCCAAAATAATTAGTACAAATGAATTGATACTCAATCAAACACTTTTTTGTTGTTGTTGTTAAGTTTTAGTATTGAGGAAGAAGGAGAGGAGTTGAGGGCATATTAGCAATTAGCAGATTTAAGGGAAAAAGGTATGCTGATGCATTTATGAGACCCGAAAGTGCATTTATACCAAGTTTATAAACAGCCATCATCATTGAACCTTATCTGTATCATCGCTTTAAAACCACCAGAGCATTTTCTCAAAAAAAAAAAAAAAACCACCAGATATTTAGGTTGGATCGGGTTGAACTCATGGGTTTGACAAAAAAAATTATTATTATTAAATTGAGTAGAAAAAAATATATAAATATTAACATATTTAAAAAAAAAAAGATTAGTATCAATGTAACTCCTTAAAGGCAAATGACACTTATGACTAAACAACAATAGTAATTTACTAGGGTTTGTGTGAAGTAATTAGCTTTTAGATGGGATAGGAAGAGTTGGTTATTTTAAAAAATTTTTATTTAATTATATATATTATATATATATATATATTTAATTAGTATTAGTATGAGGAACTGAGAAAGTGTTGCTCTATAGCTAGTTTTTTAAAAAAAATTATTAAATATAATATATGTATATAAGTGCCCTGCAACTAGTTTTTTTAAAAAATTATTAAATATATAATATATATTTTAAATATATATTAAATATGAGTGAGTCGGGTCGGGTTTGGCGGTTTGTAATTTTATAATCCAAATCCAACCCGACCCACTATAAAAATAATTTTTGTAATCCAACTCAACCTAACCACCAAACTCTAAAAACTGACCCAACCCGGTAGGTCAAGTTGAGTCCAGTCGAATCGAATTTGGTGGGTTAGTGGGGTTTTTGCACACTCCTAGTTAAAATATAAAGTTTCTGTCTCATTTCTTTGTATTCCACTTTATGTGGATTGGGTCCAGTCCTATCTCCTCCACAGCGGGCTAAGAATGAGATGGGCTAGTCTCCTAGCAATCTCTTGTGTGGCTCTGTTTGCTTTGCCATTGTACATGTGTACTCGTTTCTTGTTGCTCTGGTGGTTTTTTTTTTTTTATTTGNTTTTTATATAGGATAGGAAGAGCTGGTTATTTTAAAAAATTTATTAATTATATAATTATTATATATATATATATATATATAATTAATTAGTATTAGTATGAGGAACTGAGAAAGTGTTGCTCTATAGCTAGTTTTTTAAAAAAATTATTAATATATAATATATGTATATAAGTGCCCTGCAACTAGTTTTTTTAAAAAATTATTAAATATATAATATATATTTTAAATATATATTAAATATGAGTGAGTCGGGTCGGGTTTGGCGGTTTGTAATTTTATAATCCAAATCCAACCCGACCCACTATAAAAATAATTTTTGTAATCCAACTCAACCTAACCACCAAACTCTAAAAACTGACCCAACCCGGTAGGTCAAGTTGAGTCCAGTCGAATCGAATTTGGTGGGTTAGTGGGGTTTTTGCACACTCCTAGTTAAAATATAAAGTTTCTGTCTCATTTCTTTGTATTCCACTTTATGTGGATTGGGTCCAGTCCTATCTCCTCCACAGCGGGCTAAGAATGAGATGGGCTAGTCTCCTAGCAATCTCTTGTGTGGCTCTGTTTGCTTTGCCATTGTACATGTGTACTCGTTTCTTGTTGCTGGGTTGGGTTGGGTTGGGTTGGACTTATGTGATGGGTTGAGTTGGGTTAAATTTTTTTTGACCCACCATGGTGAGTTGGGTCAAAAAATCCTCTCAATCCGACCCAACCCGACTCATGCACACCCCTAATTTTAACAAAATTAAATTATTATCTTTAAAGTTACTACTGTGACTTAAATAATCCTCCCAAGTATAGGATTGTTGTTAAGTAATAACTTGATGAGTTCAATGTCAAATCCACAGAAAAAAGGAATTGATTAGCAAACTACAAGAAAATAAAAATAAAATAATAAAGTTTAATCCAAGCGATTTTGATGGTTTGGTAAAGATAATTTAGATTGAGAGAAAATAATAATATATAAAGACACTAAAATTTCTAGATGCACACATAACACATCTATTGGTAGTCTTAACAAGATTTATTTTATAAATCAACTAAAATTCATATCAAGTATGGTCTTAGTTGGATAATTTAATAATAAGGACTCAAGAATTAATTGTCTAAAGAAATTTCATGAAATTGATTGATTTTAGGCAAAACAAAACTTGTGAATTAGTTTGCAAAGAATACTAAGCATTTAACATGCCCGAAGTTTCCGATAAATCAAAAAATTATAATGAACTAAACACTTTCTAGATGATAAGTCAATCAAAAACACAATAATATAAGCATTAAAACTATAAAATAATTGTTAAGAACATACCAATAAATGATTGGGTTTCACCCCTTATCTCTGCAAGGCTTCTAGCAAGCCATAACACCAAATGAAAGTCTAAAAATTGTAAATTTTTTTTAAGAAACCCTAATGGTCCGTTTGGATTGAGGGAGAGGGATGGAGAGTAGAGTAAAGTAGAATAGATTTAGCACAGAATTAACTTATTTTTAACCAACTCTACTCTACTCCCCCTTCACTCTCCCTCCTTCCCCCTTCTATCCAAACATGCCATAAATTTTGTTCTACAGTAGCTATCTCTTGAATTTTGTCCTAAAGAGCCTTTAAATATGTCAAGTAATCTTATTACAAGTTAATATCTCGTTTGGAGAAAATCTTAGGTTTTCAAGCTTCACTTAACTGATGTTTTTGGCCTATCCAAAGTCATATTTTGACTTTTGGTAAACCATAAAGTTATAGCCTATAAGGTTAACTTGAATTATCTCAATTGGATATCTGGGTTGAAATTTATACCCAAAATACTCATTGGTGCACAAGTTGGAATCTGACTTAGATTTGGTGCAAATTTCCTTTATTTCCTTACTTCAATTGGATGCAAATTTCCTTTATTTCCTTACTTCAATTGGATTCAAATTTAATTGGATTAGCCTTCTTTAACTTCATTATGGCTTTTGTAAAAGTAAAGTCTATTAGCCTTCTTATTTATACAAATTCGCTCATTTAATTCTATTCTCCTACGAAAGACATATTCACGTATTAAAATTCATTTAAGCACAAAATTAATTATTCAGCATTATTTCAAAACTAAATATAAAATACATGAATTAACTCAAAATGAATATGATAATGCTTTCTAATATTGATATAAATATGTAAAATTAAGCTATTATTAGTTACATCACTTAAGAATACGATGATCCAATGTACAAGAAAACATATCAAATTAGATTGTGTAATAAATGGTTTGATTATGAATTCTTCAATTTAAAAAATTTTCATTATGGCAATCCAAAATTGCTATAGATGGTTTTTTTTTTGGCTAAGTTTTGGGAATTTTCTTATATTATTAGGTAAATTTATGTCTTCTACATTAAATCAATGCAATATGACAGCTCATGTGGATTTATTTAACATGCGCACAAGTCGTCTTCTAGATCCCAGCAATTTTTCGTGGGAAACTATAGTCAGTCAGTCGTTGTCTCTTTTGAAAAGAATCCATCTGGACTGGACTGGATCAATGCATAACTTGAGCAACTGAATAATTCGCAAACTCACCGAAATTTGGAAAAATAAAAAGTAGAAAAGAACGAGACAAAAATAAAGTGCTTCTTTTTTGGCAAACCTATAAAATTAAAACTACTCCTTTTTTTTTTTCCTCCAACCGTATGGATATGGGTATGCTGAACTTTCAAGCTTTTATTAGTTACTATTACATTACATCTTAGCTTACATTGTCCCCTCCAAAACTAGTGGAAAATTGGATACATAATTAGTTAATTATTACTGAACATGGCCCTCCACACTTCCATTTCGCCAACAATTAACTGCTGTTTGGTCACTCTTCCGATTTAATTGTATCAAGTCCGCGTGAATTTCAACTAACTCAAAATCACTATTTTTTTTTTATATTACTTTTAATTTATTTTTTTTAAATGTACACAACCAAGCAATCATTCATCCATTGAATGTAGAACAAATTATGGAGCAAAATTTAATTTTATTGGCATAAAAAAACTGAGAATGTTCCCAAATTTTTTTTGAAGGGTAAACAAATAATTTTTTTTTAAAAAAATTATTATATATATAAAAAAATTTCAGGTCAGAGTGGTCCTAGGACCACCTTGGCCTTAAGGTGGCGCCGTCCCTTCCCTCCAGCGAACAAGATTTAAAAAGGCTATTTCCCAAAATAACTTTTAAATATTGTTAGTTTGTTAAATGTTTCTTTTTTAAAGTATTATTTAGCAAAAATGATTGGTAAATCTCTAATCATCAAGTAATGAATTTGAAATTTAATCTCACCTACATAAACAATACATTCATTGGTGTATTTGCATGTATATAAACACCAAAATTTAAAATTTTCATTTTGGAAGGGAATGTATTTACAGAACCGAAGGTAAAATTAATTTTAACGAGAAAGTGGAGGCGTCGAGACATCTATGTGATCAAAGCCTTGTCACGAATTGAACTCAAACCAACACTTCTGGAATTCAATAAGAGAAAACCAGTTGTCTGAATATTCAATAGGAGAATCAATCTAGTTCCATTTTGAATGAGTTTTTGGAACCAAAAAGTTACTAAACTAAAAACAAATAAAATGAAATATGTTTTTTTTTTTTTTTTATAGGAAAAAAAATACTTATATTGTTCTTGGATCGCCTGGTTTATATTCAAACAAACCAACAATAATATCAATAGACAACACTAAGCCCAATAATATCAATAGATGACAATACATGGCATTGGACCATAAGCCCAATAAGGTCCAAGATTCTTACTATACAATATTTGCCTTCCAGCCCAAAACATTAATAACTAAAAGATTAAAAGGCCTGGTCTTTCTTGAACACATTATTTGCAAAGCGTATTGCGCCTTTAGCAATTTGACACTGCCCATCCAACTACAGAAAAAGTGAGGGGGTTGCTTTCTGAGTTGGGTAATGGGCAATGATTATTAATGAGTTGATAGAACTGTTTATTGTTTATTGACTTTGATCAAGGTTGTTGACTAATGATAATAGTGAACT
Organism: Quercus suber; assembly: GCF_002906115.3. Classification (NCBI taxonomy): domain Eukaryota; kingdom Viridiplantae; phylum Streptophyta; class Magnoliopsida; order Fagales; family Fagaceae; genus Quercus; species Quercus suber. The sequence goes on along the minus strand of NW_027069486.1, from coordinate 420,461 downwards.
CAAATAGGAATTGATAAAAATTTGTCACAACAACAATTTATAAAAATATTATAAAATAGTTTTTGGTCATACTCTTTTTAATCTTTTCCTATACCCATGCCCATTGGTTACGCTAGGACACATTTCTCTTTTATATTACATGTATTGTTTTTTCTTCTTTTCTTTTTCTTTAATCAATTAATGAGAGTTTATTAAAGAAGAAAAACTACTAAAAAGGTCAACATCATTTACATGTATTTTTTATTTTTATTTNTTCGTTAATTAGGAATATTTTAAAATTATTAAGGGATATCAAAATTATTTATTTATTTATTTATTAAAATATCTCGTTTGAGTTATAGCATGGCAGAGACAAGTTTCTCTATAACCCATGACTCTCCTCTCTAGCAGTGGCGGCTCCAAGAATTTTTCTCAAGATGTTCCTTAAAAAGAATAAATTATATAATTTAATAAAAAGAGAAATTTATATTGACAAAAAAAAACACGCAAATATATAAAGTTTACAATTGCCTTCTACAAGTTTTCATATTTTGAAATCTGTGCATAATAGTCTCATTATCAATACTACAAGCTACATCTCTTTAAATGTACACAACCAAGCAATCATTCATCCATTGAATGTAGAACAAATTATGGAGCAAAATTTAATTTTATTGGCATAAAAAAACTGAGAATGTTCCCAAATTTTTTTTGAAGGGTAAACAAATAATTTTTTTTTAAAAAAATTATTATATATATAAAAAAATTTCAGGTCAGAGTGGTCCTAGGACCACCTTGGCCTTAAGGTGGCGCCGTCCCTTCCCTCCAGCGAACAAGATTTAAAAAGGCTATTTCCCAAAATAACTTTTAAATATTGTTAGTTTGTTAAATGTTTCTTTTTTAAAGTATTATTTAGCAAAAATGATTGGTAAATCTCTAATCATCAAGTAATGAATTTGAAATTTAATCTCACCTACATAAACAATACATTCATTGGTGTATTTGCATGTATATAAACACCAAAATTTAAAATTTTCATTTTGGAAGGGAATGTATTTACAGAACCGAAGGTAAAATTAATTTTAACGAGAAAGTGGAGGCGTCGAGACATCTATGTGATCAAAGCCTTGTCACGAATTGAACTCAAACCAACACTTCTGGAATTCAATAAGAGAAAACCAGTTGTCTGAATATTCAATAGGAGAATCAATCTAGTTCCATTTTGAATGAGTTTTTGGAACCAAAAAGTTACTAAACTAAAAACAAATAAAATGAAATATGTTTTTTTTTTTTTTTTATAGGAAAAAAAATACTTATATTGTTCTTGGATCGCCTGGTTTATATTCAAACAAACCAACAATAATATCAATAGACAACACTAAGCCCAATAATATCAATAGATGACAATACATGGCATTGGACCATAAGCCCAATAAGGTCCAAGATTCTTACTATACAATATTTGCCTTCCAGCCCAAAACATTAATAACTAAAAGATTAAAAGGCCTGGTCTTTCTTGAACACATTATTTGCAAAGCGTATTGCGCCTTTAGCAATTTGACACTGCCCATCCAACTACAGAAAAAGTGAGGGGGTTGCTTTCTGAGTTGGGTAATGGGCAATGATTATTAATGAGTTGATAGAACTGTTTATTGTTTATTGACTTTGATCAAGGTTGTTGACTAATGATAATAGTGAACTCAAATAGGAATTGATAAAAATTTGTCACAACAACAATTTATAAAAATATTATAAAATAGTTTTTGGTCATACTCTTTTTAATCTTTTCCTATACCCATGCCCATTGGTTACGCTAGTTTACATGTATTTTTTATTTTTATTTTGTATCCTCTCATATATATGCTAATATTAGCAACTTAGTTTGTTAAAATCCATCATTTATAATGTATAATATATTTAAAATATTAACGCCTTTAAACTTTTGTTAATTTCTTCTACTGTTGACATATGCTTTTGAAAGTCTTACATTTTCAGGTCATTGTTATATTATATATTTAATTAAAATTTAACTTTATAAGTTTTTCTTATAAAACATCTTCTATTTTTACCTTCTATTAAAATTTTACCATGGCATATGTTTTAATGGTGGGATAGATAGTTTTATATACAAACACAATAATTATAAATACCTATTAATAACTACCATAATTATCAAGTTCTATAATTTAGAAAAATTGAAAAAACAAAAAAGAGAAGATCATATTTTGTTAATGTTTTTTATTTATTTATTTATTTTTTACATTGTACAGGTTAGTGACTTGTAAAACTGATAAATGATGCAAAAATATATTTGTAGGACGCATGAGAAAACTAGGAATATAAATTTTTATTATTATTTTATAATAATGTATATTATTTGCAAGTTTTTATTCAAAAATTTCACACTTGGCCCCTCTTTAGTTGAAAATCAGCCCCCAAAAAACCCAAAAATTAAGGCCATTTAACTCATATCTGTGGCTGACGAACCCTCTTCCAAAACGAAAATAAAAATCATCTTTTGAAAAAAGAAATTATTTATAAAAAAAAAAAAAAGCACACAAATGACTTATGTATTTCAATTATATGTGTTTATGACAATTTGGTGATTGGCTTACTTGGGATTTAAAATTTTGGTTATACTACAATGTTGTCTAGCTCCACCTAAAAGATTATCTAGATTTTTTTTTCCCACAATGCGCAAAAGACTTTACAATTGAGTATCATTATTGATTTTAGATTTTTTTTTACACTCCAATAACATGTAATTTATACATTTTAAATATAAAACCTTGATTCAAAATTGTCAAAGAATGCAAGTTTTAATTAATTCAACAAATAAAATCTCTCACTGTTAAATAAGAGACAATATTAAAGGACTTAGATTCAAATCTCATTTACACATAAAAAAAAAAATGGAAAAAAAAGAGAGAGTCTACCAGGAAAACAAAAATTTCACAATTTTTTTTATAACACCTTTGTTTTGAATTATGGTACCTCTGAGTATAATATTTTATTTGTTTATTTTGACCTATGGCAAATTGATATTTTATCTTGTGAAAATGTTGTGAGATTTCGGTTTGTTCACATAAGAACTTAAACAAAGAAATCAGTTGGTATCATGGGCTTATGGAAGAAAACAACTATCATTGAAAAAATCATAGCTTTCAAATCCTATTTTATCTATAAAAGAATATTTAAAGAATATTAATTGCCACTAGTATAATTTAAAGGATACTTACACATGACATTTAAAAAATAAAATACTTGTCTTGAATTATATAAAATTGACTTGATGATAAAATTTCTTATTTACAAGAAAATAGTATACATGTGTGTGTTGGGGGGTGGGGGGGTCCGCTACTGTTTGTGATCAGTGTCATGACTCATCACCTAAAGGCTAAAGCACATATCATCCCCGGATTAGCAACAATGTTTTGTTAATTTATTCTGCATATGTGTGACAAAGTTTTACTTTTGATAGTACCATATTGTCTCCACGGGCTGATGGAAGAGTCATGAATCCATCCAAGCATTCTTGGAAGTGACTTGTTGCTTTGCCTCTCTCAAGCGTGTTTGAACTAGGGCTACTGTGTCCAGAACCCTCTTAAATTTAATTATTTAGCTTTAGTGGGAAAAACAAGAAAATAGTATACATGTGTGTGTTGGGGGGTGGGGGGGTCCGCTACTGTTTGTGATCAGTGTCATGACTCATCACCTAAAGGCTAAAGCACATATCATCCCCGGATTAGCAACAATGTTTTGTTAATTTATTCTGCATATGTGTGACAAAGTTTTACTTTTGATAGTACCATATTGTCTCCACGGGCTGATGGAAGAGTCATGAATCCATCCAAGCATTCTTGGAAGTGACTTGTTGCTTTGCCTCTCTCAAGCGTGTTTGAACTAGGGCTACTGTGTCCAGAACCCTCTTAAATTTAATTATTTAGCTTTAGTGGGAAAACTGAAAAGGATGGTCCATGTAGACTAGAAGAGGGAGAAGCATTCTTACGAAAGTCCTTACCATTAAAATTAAGATGAAACAAATAAAGAATATTGTAGAGAAACAAAAGCATGAAGGAGAAAGAGAGAACATGATAAAATATGTGGTTCTACTTTGATGGCTTACATCCATAATATAAAGCCTTAAATAACTACATATTTGAGATATGAGTGAACTGTGAAATACATGATACAAAAAACCCTAGTAGGGCTTCTATAACAAAACTATCACCACTCCCTACATCTGTGCAGCCAAGGACAATAAATCTTGCTAGTAGTAACATAGAGTTTGTAATTCGAAAATGTATATTTTTTGTAGGTTCTCATATTGGGCATTGGCTCCATTTGCACCAATATTAAGGGAAAGCAAATAGTAGAAGCTTAAGTAGATGAAATTTTTTTATGATACTTTCAATTGAAAGCAGTCCACCTCTAACACTTAATCAAGCTAACCTCATCTGGGTAAAATTCAATTAACCATGAAAGGGTATAGAGAGAATGTCTACAACCACAATCAGTCGTTGGGCCCTACAAAATGTTGTGGACATATATACAGGTGATTGCAAGGTTGCTAATGTTTTCCTTGGTCACCACCTTGATGCTTTAACTGCTAGCATTTACACAAAATGACAGTCTCTTCACATTGTGTTTAGGATTGGAAATGTAAAGGTTGTTATGCCCTGTTATTTTAATATTTCGAGCTCGTACTATGATTACATCATTTGTTGTAATATACTTTGGTTTGGCATATTGTATAGATATCTCATTGGATCTTCTAAAGCATTTCCTTTCCTTTGATTGGCTACTGCTTAGGGCCTCAGGCTGATGCTGAGAAAGCTATTACATATATATGTTGGCACAAATGGCTTCTGCGTTAATATTCCCCAATATATATATGGGTGGATATCAGTATATAATAAGAAGTTTTATCATTTTCTACATTCATCTTAATTTCTCTTTTGGCACCGACATTGTTAGTTGAAATTCCAGCTGTTGCCAATAGATCAACAGATATTATTAGATTACCAAAATCCAAAGGTAAGCGCCACATTGTAAATATATATTGGTAGAGTTCGTAATGAGACGTGGACTGTTACAAAATAACACTGCCAAGTGTACGTTGTATCCATCAGTTGTGCCAAGTATACGTGAAATGATCGATGCCAAGCGTTCGTTGTATCCATCAGTTGTGCATTCTACCTGTCAAATTCAGGATCACATGATACATGTGGCACGCATAACGTACAACAACTCATGACTCATGACTCATGGGAATAATGATACAATTTAATTATAGTATCCCGATCGATCGAGTATTTATTTTCTCCTAATTGATGAGAAATTGGAGTGTACGCTACTGCGCTAGCTAGTGCTAGTTTCTTCATTCTTCAGTGTAATATATATATATATATATAGCTGAAACTTTTCAATATGCAGGCATCTTGAACTTCCATTGTCGTCAAATGACTAATATCCTATGCAATGTATGAGTCAATTTGGCTTGTTATATATTAACATCCTAAGATCTAACACAAGAAGGTGATTAATTTCCTGCTTTATAATTGGACATCTCCATGCAGCTTATGTTAAATGGAAGTGTAACTTTGCCCCAAACATAATTTAGTTTTCAGACCAGGCTTAATTCTTTCCCTGCCATATATAGTTCTCCTTTTAAGGTATTCCTGTACAACCACTTCCTGCATTCGTCAACATCCATGGAGATGGAGACTTAAAAAAGTGGCGGCCATCATTAATATGTTTGAAAACTTTATGTTTGGTCAATATTTGCAATATGTATGTATTTGTGCCTAGGCTATAAGTTAGTTAGTGGATGTTATTTTTTGCAGCACTATATATACCATTTGCATTGACTGATTTGGAATCTAACAATTCATTGCCGCATGTGACATTGCAATCATTCTTCATACTTCTAGTTTTTCCTAAGCTTGGCTTGATCGATCACACTCCCCATGTATCAATTAGATATATAACCAGAATTTGAAGCATGTTCAAACCAAAGAATGCTAAGTTGCATCTGCACAAAAATATCTACATTGGACAGTGGCGGAGCCAGGAATTTAGGTCAGGGGGGACAAGATTAAAAGACAAGATTAGAAGTAAAAACTTAATCTAAAAAAAATTAATCGATATTAATAACAAAATAAGTAAACAACTATATGATAATGTAATTGTTATACAGAATCTAACATAAAATGTAAACTTAAATTTATTTTTTCACATCTATCTTATTTTACTCAATTGCCCTTGGCGATTTTTTATATTTTGAAACCCCTGCATGATTTATTCACACTTAATAGTCTTGAATATATCTTTCTCAATATATGTGACTAAGCAATCATTCATCACTGATCTCCTACTCGATTGCGTAATTAATTTTTAATTATGTTCATTGTTGAAAAAGCTCTTTCAACAGTAGCTATTGTAACTGGTAAAATCAATACCAAAGTCACTAATGAGTAAACTAATGGATATGAAACATTTTTTTTTTTCATTTTTACCATCTTTTTAGCAAGCTATCCAATTCTTTTAACTACTAAAAACTCTTCAGTGGACTGCATGTCATGGATATATGTCTCAAGTTGGCTATCCAAGAAAGAAACTTGACACATAAAAAAATTCTACAGGTGGTTTTGTCTAGTCTATCAAGTTTACTAAGTGGGATCTATTAATTTTATCTATAGAATTGTACCTAGGAGTAAAAGTCTACTACTACTAAAAAAGTTGAAAAGGTAACGTGAATTCACTTAATTGAGTTTTTTTTTTTTTTTTTTGTAAGAGGGGGGAGGGGNAAGATAGGCATTGTATAACTTCAAAAAGAAATTAATGGCGCTTATAGATTATCTTGGAAAATTTTCAAGTATATTATCAAAAAAAAAAAATTGATACGAATATCAAAATTTTAAAGCTTGTACGATTTTTTTTTCTCAATTGACTTTTATGTAATCAAATTATCTATTTAAATTTCTTGTACTGGATTTTCTTTTAAGTTATTATGTTGATCAATTGATGAATATATATATATAATATATTGAATTTTTTTTATAAATATCTTTTAATTGACACTGCACATAAAAAAAAATAAATAACAATTTGTATTTACATTATATTTTGTGAAAATTAAATTTTTGTCTAATTGATTTTATCTTATTACTTATTTAATTAAAATTTTACTAGCCAATTTATTTTCGATTTTTTCCTTTGGAGCATTTATATCAATATATGGTATAATAGAAAAAGTTCTCAAATTTACACATTTTTGCACAAAAACTATTCATATCAATGGGTATATAAATGTGTATATTTACACATTTAGTACACAGTATTGTAACTGTGTAAATAAATAATTTTGATATTCGTATCAATTTTTTTTTTTGATAATATACTTGAAAATTTTCCAAGATAATCTATAAGCGCCATTAATTTCTTTTTGAAGTTATACAATGCCTATCTTTCTTATTTGCACCTTAAGATCCTAACTTTTATTTACAATTATTAAAAACTTGGGTAAAATAGAATGCCTTAAAGAGGGTATTGCGGTATTGTAAAAGGCTGAGATTTTAAAAAATAAATCAACAAAAAATAAAAAGGAGTCATCAATTCAGGTGTACCACTTTTTTTTTTGGTTGAAAAATTTAAATGGATGCCATTAAAAAAGGGAGTAGTAGCTTTTAAAAATAAATTATGATAAGGAAGTAGAAATGCAAAATCTTTTATTATGTTTTTTTTTTTTCATTTATTTTTTGGAGAAAGTTTCAACTCATGTGTCCACTTTTGATAATAGTTCTCTATCATTAGACCAAGATATCAATCAGTTTTTGGTGTAGACGGGGGGATCCCAGATCTTTTATTCAACTTTCAGACATTTTACCAGTAGAACTGAAACCCACATTTTTTTTTTTCCTAATTTCAAATGTGATTTGTACCTAAAATATATATAAATAATAAATAGTTTGATAGACTGGAGAGGGGAGTGACATTTAAACCCCACTATACATAAAAGTAAGAATATTAATTGGAAGGTAAACTTATCGGAGGAAAAGCCTTAGTGATAATTGTGATGAAGGGGGATGGGGAATGTCTCTTTTTCACCATTGCAGAGTGGCTTCACTCAATCAATGCTACAGCATTTAGTTGAGTTAAAGAATGTGGTGTTTGCTAATGGATTGGAGTGGCTTCGCTATCCCATGCAAGTAAAGGGCTAGTCCTCCTATCGTGAACCTTCCCACTTATCTATCGCATCGAGGTGAACATTTCAGCTTTGCTAGAAAGCTTTAATATCGCAAAAAATTAGAAGGCTTGAGTTTTTCCTAAGGCTAGAAGGATGGGATTTGTTTTGTCCATTCGATTGGCTAGTCTAGCTTTCCCCCTTTTCTCTTAGTTTGTGTGTTGATCATCCTTTGATTCCCCCAATTCGTAATAGGGGTGACCCACTAGATAAAACAAGTGTGTGTATTGGCTTGTCTTCTCTA